>NC_090741.1:34052232-34065520 GCF_036898095.1 Palaemon carinicauda | reverse complement strand
ATTTTGACCAATGTTTTTAGCATTAGAAACTATTTGACCTTTTCGTTGAAAGGCTTTTCGTCGTTGTTCTCTGCTGTCTCTTTTATATATATATATATATATATATATATATATATATATATATATATATATATATATATATATGATCAGCGCCCAAGCCCCCACTCCACCCTCCACCCAAGCTAGGACCAAAGAGGGTCATACTGCTGATTACTCAAAGAAGTTTTGCCTGTAGCCAAATTTTGTCTCGTGCAAAACTTACAAAAATAAACTGTAAATTTATTAATTGTCAATTTTACTATTAAAGTAGATGATCGATTTTTTTTACCGGAAAATGACTTTCCAATTTACGAAGAAATACATTGATGATTAGTTCACCAAACGTTTAACTGTACTCCATAAGGCACTAGAAGAGTTGTAAGACCCAGGCCTACATGGCTGAGGACTTTGAAGCATGATATAGGAGATGATGAATGGAGAAGTATTGAATTAAAAGCTCAAGATAGAGACGACTGGCGAAATCTAATCATGGCCCTTTGCGTTAATAGGCGTAGGGGGAGATGATGATGATGACAGAGAGATAGAGAGAGAGATAGAGATTACAGCGAGTTGATTGGTTCACTATGATAAGAATTCAATTGAACAGTACAAAAGGGCGGCCATTTGTGAATTAATCATTGAAGAGCTTTGTTAAAAAATAAATAGTTAAAATATTTGTTTTCATTTCTGTGGCGTAATTGACTGTTGATCATAGTCTTTAGATTTCAAATTTTACAATTTATTTTTTATAGCGTTTGTTTATTAGAAATTTACTCTGGTAACATGACTATTACTATAGTAATGATAATGAGTCTACATGCGTTATGATGATAATGAAGTAGAGGAGAAGGAAAAGGATAAGAAAGAGTTGATGATGGGAAGAGAGAGAGAGAGAGAGAGAGAGAGAGAGAGAGAGAGAGAGAGAGAGAGAGAGAGAGAGAGAGAGAGAGGAATTCAACACCAGACCAAAGAAAGCCTGTTGCTGTTTTGCTGGATAACCGGGGGACGTCAGTGACAGGATACTCTCTTTCTATCCTGTCCTGTCTGGGAACCCCAAACCGAGAGGTAGTCCTGAATCGGAAGACACCCAAGAGGAAGGATCCTCAACGGAGTCGATTTCTTGGGGCTTGACCCGAAGCAGGACTCTCGGAAACCCGAGCCTCTTAACTTTAGGTTATCCAGGCCTCTGCAGACATCACTGCCATTACTCATCACAAAATCTTTTCCATATCAACAAGCTTCAATATTTTATGCAAAGTTTATTCATTTATTTGATATATTTATAATATTTGATAAGAGTCGATAATTATCAATTAAGATGTTCTTGAAATATCAAGAACATCTAAATTGTAACCACATGAAAATTTTAAATGATTTTTTTTTTATCAAATAAATCATTAGTGTTATGGCTTAAAAGGTACAAAGAGCCTGTGATGTCATCAGGCCAAAAATCCTATTCCTAAAGAACACATTCCTAAACATTATGATGTTTTCATTGTTGTGAATTCTTAGGATAAACTTGATTCCGTTATTTCAATCAAATAAAATTAAAGAAATAGAAATAATTGATATTGGGCTCAAGATCACAAATCCACTGATATGTGTACGTGACTCCACCCAACCAAATTGTTTCTCTTAGTCCCTTTGGACTAATTGTAACCTACAAATATTGTTTATGAATACAAATGTTGATATTTTATATAAATGTTCTTGGAAACACAAGTTAATTAAGATTGCATTTTATAAAAGAGAAGTCTTTTAATACCAATATTCCTGCTCTAAACATTGGTGGTATTTTCCATTCAACAACTTCAACCGAAGCTCTAATTTCTTTACTTGCTACTGAAAGTGAAGATTTTGGAAAGCAAGATTAAAGAAAGGAGGAAGGAATGGAGAAATAGTGTAAGACTGAAAAGAATAAAGTAAAAAAACAATTATCGTAACAGAATAATTTTATGTGGGATAAATTAAAGGCTCAAAAGGATTGCCTCCGAATTAAAATTCCTCTCAGACTTTCCGGGTATCGAAGGTTGTCCAGCCTTTCCCTTTTCGTTATCTTTATCCTTTACCTTTTCTCTTTTTATCATCTCTATTTATACCATTTATTTAAACTCCTCCAGGGAATAATAGCTATTAGTCGTCTATCGGTCAAAATCTTCTTAGAGTGTTTGTTACAGCTGGTGACTAAGTAGGCCTACATATAAAAACGCTCTTGTGTAAACAGAGAGAAGAAAGGATTGGCAGGACTTCAACTTCATCTGAATTCTATGGTTTTTTTTAACATGAGTCAAGTCCCAATATCATAAGCTTAACTTCCATTCAAAATTACCCTTTCCATCTGAATAGTTTTGTTTGTGCGTTCGTCTGTCCAATTAAACACTTGATGAAACTTCACTTTTAGCCCTAAGGAATATATAGGTCTACAGTGTTTTCATTTCTTTTTAAAAGTATAAGATTGAATCAGCGATCTCTTCCTAGGCCTTTGGACTACGAATAGCATCAAATATTGATTATGGATACAAATGATGTTATTTTGAATTGCGGTCTTGGATGCAAAATCAAGATTATAGTTTAATAATGAGGAGTCTTTTAATCCCAATGTTCCTACTGTGATGTTTTCAATAGGTTACCTACAACGCCTTCATTATTATTATTATCTAAGCTACAACCCCACTCGGAAAAGTAAGATGCTATAAGTCTAACGGCTCCAACAGGGAAAAATAGCCCAGTATCTATGATAAGTCGATCTGTAAAATAAGAACAAATACTTGATCCAGGATTACGCCGAGTACCGATAAATACTAGTTTACGGAATCTAAATATTGCTTACAACTATGGAATTTTTTCATATAAACATCTAAACGTATAAATTTCTGTATGTAAAAATATATTATTTTCATCTATTAATTTATATAAATAATAGATTAAAAAAAATTATGAATGATCAAATATTTTTTTTATGATGGGATAATTTTCAACATCGACATTTCTCCTTCCTATGTGAACATTGCCTGTAGCAAGAGCCTGGGTTGTCATAATGCCAGCTATCTCATTATAAAGAAGTTCTCATTTATAAACGATATTATGTTTTCATTGTACTAATTCTAAGTTAGAACTGAATTCAGTTATTTCAGTCACATTCGAATAACGACAGAAATAATTGATATTGGAAATAAGAGAAGAATCTGGACACGTTACTTGGAACGGAGAAAAACTTTTGGGAAAGAGATGAAACGAAAATGGGCAAAGAAATTATCATAATTGTATCATTTATATAAATTTGTTGAGGCTTTATTCATATTAGATCGGAATAACGGAACTGAAATACGGTTCGGCCTCAGAATTCTCTACGATGAAAACAGAATAATATTTAGGTATGTTCACTTCTTTATGGGTGACATCGTTGGTCTAATGACAGTCCAGACTCTTGGTACCTTCAGTCATTGCGTGAAGAGGATAGTGACATATTATCCCATAAAGAAAATATTGGGGCATTTTGCGAACAATGTTTCATTATTATTTGAAGATTAAATAGTATATATTCACTGTGCATAGAACATTATCATTTTAAATGGTTTCAATATAAGAATTTTCCATAGTTGTTCATAATAGTGAGAACTAAAAACCTTTTTTTTATGAGTAGTTATTATGTCTTAAACTTCGCTGTCTTTATTTTTGGTGTCTGAACACTATAAATTCATATCTGTACCATAAATGAAGACTATTTTCCTTATCTTTGTAGAGAATACTAGACTACGCTAATTTACTTCTCTTATACAAAGGGTCCGTAACATTTAAGATGCAAAGGAGGGAAAAATATAAGAATAGGATTAGCATTGTTCCATCTGGATTCCATGGGTTTTAACGATTCGAGTGAAGTCCTTATCATAATTGAATATACCGTTTAATATTCTTTACTTGTTGCTATCTGATTTGGAAGGCAAAGTCCATTTCTGAATAGATTTGTTTGCTTGCAATTGTAGCTGTTGCATTTGATGGCAGTGGCGTCGCAAAGAGAGGGGTTGGTCACCAAATTGAAGTTTGGGAGACATCCAATTTTGGGGTAGTTGGTTGCTGAAACTAGTAATTTAGAATCTTTTAGTTTTGTGAGTTTTTAGTATAGATTTTATTTTTGATGAAGATTAATTCCTTTAGTCTTTATATATATATATATATATATATATACTGTGTATATATATATACTGTGTATATATATATATATATATATATCCTATACACAAGAATAAGTCCTTTGAGGAGAAAAGGTTAATTATTTTTCTTACTACACATATGGCTAAAATTTCACTTTTCCCTTCCAATGTGAATGTACTTAATGACAAGGAACATGAAATATTTTAAGAGCAGTGAAAATATTGAAATAATTATTTGCTATATGAACTAGAAAAACTTGAACAAAACAAGAGCAAAAGAAATTAGGGGGGTTAACTAATGCACTCTCATTGTTCAGTGGCCACTTTCCTCTTGGTAAGGGTAGAAGAGACTCTTTAGCTATGGTAAGCAGCTGTTCTTGGAGAAGGATACTCCAAAATCACACCATTGTTCTCTAGTCTTGCGTAGTGTCATAGCCTCTGTACCATGGTCTTCCACTATCTTGGGTTAGAGTTTTCTTGCTTGAGGGGACACTCGGGCACACAATTCTATCTAATTTCTCTTCCTCCTTTTTTTTGTTAAAGTTTTTATAGTTTATATAGGAGATATTTATTTTAATATTCTTAAAATGTTCATTTTTCCCTTTTTTCCTTTCCTCGCAAGGCTATTTTCCCTGTTGGAACCCCCGGTCTTATAGCATTCTTCTTTTCCAACTAAGGTTGTAGTTTAGTAATTAATAACAATATTAATAATATATACATATTTATACATATACGGTATATATGTATAAACATATATATACTTATATATACATTATATACTTATATATATACATACATATATATGTATATATATATATAATATATATATATACACACACATATATATATATATATTTATATATATATACACACATATATATATATATATATATATACAAATATATATATACATATATACTTATATATACATACATATACATATATATACACATATATATATGGTATATATATATTTATATATATAAATATATATATATGTATATATATATATATATATATATATATTTATGTATATATACCGTATATATATGCATATATATATATGTATGTATATATATATATATATATATATAGAGGCGTCAATAGTCGTAGGAGGTGATGATGATGATATATGTGAGTATGCGTGTGTGCGCTTATTTGCATATTAGTATACACATTGAAAGTTTATTAGTAATGTATTGCAATACTACTTCACATCATATCCCTGGGAGAAAAACTTGAATTTTAGGGTAGAGACATCATAATTCACACCAGCCACAGTAATAATGGCCCCTTTCCCATCTTTGTTCCGCAGTTATCCTGACTATATTTATGTCCGAAAATATCTCAAACTCTCGGGCTACGTATCCACCAGATAAATAGATCGGATTGCTGAAAAGTTATAATAATTCCAGCAATTTGCATGAAAGAGTCTGACGCTGATATCCGGGGAGTACGGCACGTACTGAGAATCCACAGATACACTAATGCTCTGGTACACTTCCATCAGGACGACATGGCTTGAGCCCAAAAAACGGATTTTGAGCAAAGCGAAAAATCTATTTTTGGGGTGAGATGGCCATGTCGTCCTGATGGACCCGCCCTTGCCTTTCTAAGAAAGGGCTGTAGGACCCCTCCCTACATACAGTATCTGTAGCACCTCGTGTACGCTACAAGGAATACAGATGGCACCAGGGATTGGCGCCAAGGCACGCATACGAATCGGGGGGATAGGGGAAGCCTTGGGAGCGGCTCCCCTTTTTCTTTCCCGAATTCGTATCTCGTCAATCACCTCCTACGAGACGAAATCTCTGTCCAGGTTGTAGATTGCCATGTGACGTGTCTAGAATACGTCCTCTGATATGTCGCGATATCCCTTTCACGAGGGATACTCGCTCCAGGAGTTAGAATTCTGGTACCTTAAGGTAAATTCTCTGGGAATATCGCCGTAGTTGTAATATACCCTAGGAAGCTACCCTATAGGAACTTCCATCAGGACGACATGGCTTGAGCCCAAATATATATATATATATATATATATAAGTATTGGTGTGGGCACCAGTTTCTGGGTCCACAAAGTTATAAGTATGATTCACTGTTTGGTGATCGAAGCCTTCAGTTCCCAAACAATCGTAGACTTTCCAGCAATCTGATATAATGGTGGTACCTGGCAACACGTACTTCTTAATTATTGACAAAAATGTTTCCCGGGTCCCGAGTTACCACTGGATCTGCAAAAACTTCACGGGTCTCCCTGCAAATACCACCAAAGACCCCACTGTTCGGCCTTTATTGTACTTCCTTTCCCCAAATTTGCTTTCGTCAATTTCCACTGTTAAACCCGGGCCCACAAGAGGCTTCCTCACCACTTCACAGTAATTTTCAACTACCTCCCTGACAAAATTAGATCAGTCTCCAAGGATTTTATTAGTCCACCCTATTTCCCGGCGGATGAATTCGTAAGTGAATATTTTGTCTAGATACAATCCACTAAAAAATAGTAATTCTCATAAAAAGTTTCTTTAATGAAAAGTATTAATATCTATTGTCAAGTATTTACCATGCAAAATATACCATTCACAAATAGTGACACTTTTGAGTAATTACTCAATTTCTAATTTAGTAAATATTTTGAATATATACTAAATGTACGCTGACGTCACGACCTTCTCTTTGGTTGAGTATGTTTACGATGTCAGTTCCAGGTTGTATAGTACCCTCCTCCACCCCCCCCCCCCCCTGTGCAACATGTATTGCTACTTTTTGCTTTCCCAGAATATAAATAACCACCTAATTACTCTTCTTTCGTACTGTCCAGCAAGAAATAAAAATTACACTTGATACTAAGAAGCACTATGGATGAGAAAGATGGTACCAATTCAGTTGTGTTACCAGAGATTAAAGGGGAACCGAGTGGGAAACCGGGGTTTTTAGGGTGGGGAAATGTCATAAACGAGTGATTTACAGCAATAATATGGTCATAAATGCTAAATAAGAACAAGATAACCAGTTGTTAAAACATATGGATCATGTAAGTGGCTGAACATAGGCCAAACATGGTTATTTAACATATTTGAGATTTGTAAAAGGGTACAGAACCTAACAAACCCACCTAACCTCACCTAGTAGTTCCCAGGTCACAACCCCTAGCCGGGGCCAAGCCCCCGGACCCCCTTCCCAGGTCACAAACCTTCCCTGGTCGAAACCCCTTGGACTATCCCAATATCAGCCTTCATTATAAATTCTTTAAACAAACAGGCATTTTTTTTTTTTTTTTTTGCATTTTGGAGATTTTAAGTTACGTCCGCACAAATTTCTTGAATTGAGGATATATATACTAAAGAATTTGATTGTTCCCTCACATCCTTCGTAGACAGGAAGCTTGTTTTTTTAAGCAATATTGCAAGGGGTTTGATACGGATTCACCAAGAAACTGAGCAGCACGTTTGAAATTAATTTTGTTTTTATCCAAGCAATATGTTGTGACCTCAATTAATTGCCTAAATGTAACCTTTCATTGTCTTGTAATTTGTGCTGCTTTTCTATGAAATCCCATTTAATTTGATTTCCATGGCAAACGAAAAAAAAAAATTAATGGTTACTTCCACCAAGCAAAGGGGGAATCTTGGCCCAGAGGGGGGAATATTATCCTAGGACAAAGTTCCCCCGGGGGTATATATATCACAGGCCATATTTCCCCCGGGGGGGAATTTCGGACGGGAAAACCAGACCGTTACACCGGGTCTGTCATAAGGCCAGCTATTATTATTATTATTATTATTATTATTATTATTATTATTATTATTATTATCATTATTATTATTATTATTATTATTATTATTATTATTAGCCAAGCCACAGCCCTAGTTGGAAAATAAATATGCTATAAGCCAAAGGGCTCCAATAGGGAAAAATAGGCCATTGAGGAAAGGAAATAAGGAAATAGACTATATGAAAAGCAATAAACAAATGATGTAAAATATTTCAAATATCTCATTATGAAGAAGTAAATATCCCTGAACGATATTATGTTTTCATTATTAAGAATTCTAAGCTCAAACTGAATTCAGCTATTTAAGTCAGATTCGAATAAAGACAGAAATAATTGATATTTGAATTAACAAGATGAAAATAAACACGTTACTTTGAATGAAGAATAACTTTAGGGAAAGGTATTTATAGACAGCGTATATGATGATGGTTTGGGCATGTTCTTCGTATGCTACAGGGCTCCACAAGGCACTAGAAGAGTTGCCTTGATTTAAAAGCTCCTGATAGAGACGACTGGCGAAATCTAACCGAGGCCCTTTGCGTCAATAGGCCTAGTAGATGATGATGATGAAGACAGAAGGAGAGAGAGAGAGACGAGAGGAGAGAGAGGAGAGAGAGAGAGAGAGAGAATTGATTAGTTCACTATGATAAGAATTCAATGGAATACTACAAAAGGGTGGCCATTTGTGACTTCATTATTGAAGAGTTGTTTTAAAACAACTTTTTTTCATTCCTGTGGCGTAGTTGACTGTTGGTCCTATTAAGATCTCAAACTTTACAATTAGTCAGAGCTAATAGGAGTAGGTTTGCCAAGGCACCTGCTACCCGTTGAGATGCTACCGCAAGAGAGTTGTTGGATCCTTTATTAAGATATTTTATTTTGATTGTTATTACATATTTTGTACTTTATCCCTTGTTTCTTGTCTCAGGCTATTTTTTTCTGTTGGATCCCTTGGGCTTTTTGCATCCTGTTTTACCAATTAGGGTTTGTAACTTCTAAAAATTGATATCATAGAAGAATTTGTAATTATGTAGTGGCGTTACGTAATTTTGTGGTAAGAGGATATTTATATATTTCAGAGGGTTACACCACTGGATAATTATAATGTGTCGTATAATTACACGCACACACCCACACACACACACATACATACACACACACACACACACACACACATATATATATATATATATATATATGTGTGTGTGTGTGTGTGTGTGTGTATGTATATTTACCTCTCTCTCTCTCTCTCTCTCTCTCTCTCTCTCTCTCTATATATATATATTTATTTATATATACATATATATATATACATATATATATATATATATATATATACATATATATAAATATAATAATAATTATGAAAAGGAGACATTTCAGTATGTAACCACCATTTGATATTAATATTATCGATATATATTATGTTGGTGTTTTAACCAAAAATAAAGTGAGTAAGTTGAATGGAGAACCTTAGAAAAGTTCCGGATTACGGTGACTACCCAAAAAATATTTTACTGAATCTAAAATATTGCTGACAACTATGGAAATTTTTCATATTCTTTCCATTCAAAGCTATAAATTTCTGTATGTAAAGATATATTTTCTAATTTTTAGATTTATATAAAAAAATAAAATAGAAATAGTAATTTAGAAATGATCAAATATTTTTATTATGGGGAAAATTGTCAACATCGGCCTTACTCCCATAAGGTCACCTATCACATTATAAAGAATTTCTCATTTCTATACGATATTATATTTTCATTGTACTAATTCTAAGTTCAAACTGAATTCTGTTATTTCAGTTTCATTTCAATAAAGACTGAAATAATTGATATTTTACATAACGAGAAGAAATGGACACTTACTTTGAATGGAGAAACACTTTTGGGAAAGAGATGAAACGAAAACAGGCAAAGAAATTATCATAATTGTATCATTTATATAAGTTTGTTGAGGCTTTATTCATATTAGATCGGAATAACGGAATTAAAATACAGTTTGGCCTCAGAATTATTTACAATGAAAAGAGAATAATGTTTAGGGATGTTTCCTTCTTTAAGGGTAACATTATTGGTCTAATGACAGTCCAGGCTCTTGGTACCTTCAGTCCTCGCTGGAGAGGAGAATGACATATTATCCCATAAAGAAATATTGGGTCATTTTACGAACAATGTTTTATTATTATTTGAAGATTAAATAATATCTATTTACTATGCATGAAACATTATCATTTTAAATGGTGTAAATATAAGAATTTTTCATAGTTGTTCATAATATTGAAAACTTAAAAACTTTTTTTTATGAGTAGTTAGCTAGCTTGTCTTTACCTAAGCGGTTTGGTTTTTCTTCATTTTTTCTTTTTATTTTTGGTGTTTAAAAACACTAAATTCAAATACGTATAATAGAAGATGACTTTGTTCCTTATCTTTGTAGCGAATACTGAGCTACAGCCTACAGAGCTACTCTAATTTCTTTCTTCTACATAAAAGGTCTGTCCCGTTTATAGTGTTAAGGAGCGTTAAATACAATTATAGGTTGAGCATTTCTCCTGAATCCCATGGGTTTTAACAATTCGAGTTAAGACCTAATCATAATCAAATATACAGTTAATAAGCCTTGTCGTCATATGAGTCCGAAGGCAGAGTCCATTGCCTGAATAGATTTTCTTGCAATTGTAGCTGTTGAATTTGATGGCAGTGGCGTCGCAAAGAGAGGGGTTGGGCGCCAAATTGAATTTGGGGAGACATCCACTTTTGGGAACAGTTGGATGCTGGAACTAGTAATTTAGAATCATTTAGTTTTGAGAGTTTTTAGTACAGATTTTATTTTTAATGAAGATGAATTCCTTTAGTCTTTATGTGTGTACACACACACAAACACACACACACATACATATATATATATATATATATATATAAGTCCTTTGAAGTGAAAATGGTAATTGTTTTTCTTACTACACGTATGGCTTAAATTTCACATTTCCTTTATTTTAATTATAAGGAAAATGAAATATTTTAAGAGCAGTAAAAATATTGAAATAAGTATTTCCTATAGGAATTATAAAAACTTGAACAAAACAAGAGGAAGAGAAATTGGGTAGAATAGTGTGGCCGAGTGTACCCTCAAGCAAGAGATCTCTAACCCAAAACAGTGGAAGACCATAGTACAGAGGCCATGGCACTACTCTAGAAAGCGGAAGCCCATTGTACAAAGGCTATGGCACTACCCAAGACTAGAGAACAGCGATTCGATTTTAGAGTAATCTTCTCCTACCCGTACCAAGAGGAAAGTAGCCACTGAACAATTAGAGTGCAGTAGTTAACCCCTTGGATGAAGAAGTTTTGTTTGGTAATATCAGTGTTGTCAGGTGTATGTGGACAGAGGAGAATGTGTAAAGAATAGGCAAGGCTATTTGGTGTATGTGTAGGTAAAGGGAAAGTGAACCGCAACCAGAGAAGGATCCAATGTATTACTCTCTGGCCAGTCAAAGGCCCCCATAACTCTCTAGCGGTAGTATCTCAATGGGTGGCTGGTGCCCTGACCAACCTACTACCTTGCAATATTTTTCTTTTATGACTTTAGTCTATAATATTACTGGGTATATTTTATTTCGATTTTTGCTTAAAGGTTTTGATATTTTGATTTCAAGGTCGAATTGTAACTTTTCTTTCTTTAGTTTTCACCTCATTGGTAACGTCTTTGTCTCGTGATCGCCAGGCAGGGATTCGAATCCCGCTCAAACTCCTTAGTTCCTTTGGTAGCTGCAACCTTGCAATCCTTGTGAGCTAAGGATGGTGGGTTTAGGGGAGCCTATAGGTCTACCTGCTGGGTCATCAGCAGCCATTGCCTGGCACTCCTTGGTCCACGATTGGGTGGAGAAGCGGTTCAGGTGCTGATCATATATATATATATATACATATATATATATATATATATATATATATATATTCAGGTGATTAGATTAGTGCTAGTCTTAAATATCTTGATATAAATCCGTTTTCTGAACTGAAGCAAGATCTATTGAAACTTCTAATAACTCCATTACTTAGACTTGTCTAGACTCTTCAAGTATTAAACCTTTTTAATTCAGCAAACAAATTTGTGAAGTTTTCAAATTAGTTAAAAGTTAGTCTCCAGCAAATGTTATTAACTTCAGCCACTCAATATTTTGGAGTGTCCTTCTCCCAGAAGAGCTGCTTACCATAGCTAAAGAGTCTGTTTTATGTTACGAAACTATTTTAGATAAATATTTGTTAGTAATTTTCCATCATCAGCATACTCTTAACATATATAATATATATATATATATATACATATATATATATATATATATATATATATCACTAAAATGCGTATGGTATATAGAAAGCTCCCCGTTAATCAACTTTGCTCTGAATTGAAAATGTTTTTTATTGCATTTTCATTATAAAACAAATCTATATCATTAAAGAGCGCTTCCTGTCCGTCAGGTTTGCTTTGAATCGAGTTATTCTATCTCCCTTTCACAATTCCAACTCAATCTTTTGCTTTCAATGAATTTCGAGGTCAGATCCTAAACACCATAACTTTCAATAGCTGCATTAAGTAATACCAAAGACCCCATTGGTGTGGTGAGTGGGCTCCCCCGTAGAGGTGATCCCCCTGAGGGGTGGGGGGGGGGGCCCATCTTTCAAATAATCTCCAGGTAAGGATCTCGCCCTTTTCTATTACCTTTCCCATCACACCGTCTGCTTATCAGCTTCCACGATGCCACGCCTTCTTTTAACTAAATGAGTTCACTGGAGGATTCCAGTCCTGGTTTGCTTGTATATTTGTGGTTGTGGTGGCCTATGTGGTAACGTCCCTGACAGTTGATCGCCAGAATGGGGTTCGAGTCCCGCTCAAACACGTTAGCTCCTTTATTCTCTGCAACCTCACCATCCTTGTAAGCTAAGGATGTGGGTTTGGGGGACCCTATAGGTCTGTCTGTTAAGTCATCAGCAGCCATTGCTTGTCCCTCTCTGGTCATAGCTTTGGTGGAGAGGGGGCTTGGGCGCCAATCATAATATATGGTCAGTCTCTAGGGTATTGTCCTGCTAAATAGTGCATTGTCATTGTCCTTCGCTTCTGTTAATCATGAGTAGCGTTTAAACCTTTTAATAATTTACGCCCACGTGTTGACCTATTAATATAAAATGTTTACGTGAATCTAAATCCATTTTTTGTCATTTAAATTACCCGTTTACGTTTATAGGATAAACGGCCTATAAATGTTATGGAAACCTGATTCTCTTTTCAACCTATCTTGGTTTTAGCAGCTGGTCAAACTATGGGATTGTAT
>NC_090741.1:34029732-34037232 GCF_036898095.1 Palaemon carinicauda | reverse complement strand
CTACAATTTTCCCTGATAAAGTTCCCTTTATCTGCTGTTTCATTTCCAGGATCAGTTACAGACCAATTCATTGCTGTGTCTTTCCTACGACTCGGATTATAAAGGCTTTTATTTTGACATTGATATTAATTTTCTATAAAGTGTATTACATGCTTTATAATGCCGTATTTTATAGTATTCTTATTTAATTAATTTCTGGAGTATATGAAAAGTTTGATACAGTTGTATATGATATCGGTGTAATATTACCTAACCATTTTCTCTTAGTAACTTACTTCAGTTCCATCAGAGAAGGACGCTATCATAAAAAAAAAATGCAAATGGAAAAGTCCTGTGGCAAGTAAAGGCGATTTTATATCCTATTTTTTTTCCTCGCCGGTCAATTAATGTCTCTAAACTTCCACGTATAGTTCAAGTTTAGATTCTCTGACTTCTTTTGTTGCTGCGTGTGTGAGTCCTAAAATGATCATTGGAGTTCTGCCAGGCGACGTCCAAGATATATTAAAAGCCACTTAGAAAATATGAAGGAGAGTCTCTGTCTGCCACAGTAGAGGAAAACCTTCCCTCTTTTCGGATAGGATAATGATGCATTTTATTACTCCGGCTTAGTCCACGCAGTTTGCTGTCAAAGAAACGGGTTTATAGAAGAAATGTTTATAGAGGGAAAAAAGTATAAGCGAGGAAAAAAGAAAACTTTGGGGAAATCCTCAGAGGCCTTCAGCTCTAATTGGCAATGGAAGAGAAGAAGAAGTTGAAGAAGAGGAAGAAGAAACCTGCTGACGCGAGGGTACGCAGTGTTACCAGAAACGCGAGGATGAAAGAGGTGACTAAACCTGCTCTCACAGACAGAAGGGAAATACAGCAGCGTTCGGTAAACTTAAAAATAAGTTTCTCCTTTCCTCCCTTTTTTCCTATCCAAAGATTTCTAGTTCCATTATTTTTCTTCGGATCCCTTCAAGTGGCAGCTGGTTGTGTAGCGTCGCAGCAACAGCAGTTAGAAACATTTATTTTCCAACTTTGCCCGTCCGGTAATATTGGAAGTCTCGTGGCAAACTTGTGGCAACACTGAAAGTTTAAATGAACACGACTCGTAACAGCGGTGGCTGCCTCCCGTGTTTTCTCATCCTTGTATGCAGATTGGTGGTGTCTCTGCCAAAGGAGTTGGCCCAGTTTTGTCTCTGGGGTGATTCCTAAAGATATTTGAGACCTGATGGTGGAAAGAAGCTGTTGGTTATCCTTTTGTTTGCATTGGTGTTGTTTGCGAAGCAGATATATCAAGGGAAGAACAATAAAAATAATCTTTTAAGTTTACATGTTATTGGTGAACCGAGAGGGAAGGAAAATATAGACATGTTTTTAAAATAGCATTTATTGTTTTTTGTTTTCCTCATCCATCGATCATGTGCATAAATGTTTGCTATACTTTATTGCATAGGATGGACAGGATTTTGAAAATTACATTATTCTAGGTTCTAAGACTCCAAAGATCAATAATTCGAGTATTGGGACGTAAATGGATATCTGCGAGCTTATTATTAGTAAATGGTCACAAATTTGGTTGTCACAGCACAAATAAATGAAAATAGCAAAGAAACAGGAGACATTACGGATGAAGGTTCATTGATCTTAGATATATTACGTTAGGATAGGTTATGTTATGTTAGGTTAGGATAAAAGTTGAAATGAAAATTAGGATTTCACTCAAGTTAGTCTACATTGCCCTTTGTAGAATGACCCCAAAATAGGTGGGAAGGATCAAGGAGATATGATGTATTAGAAACATTAAGTGTGTCCTTTTAGCTCGCAAACATTTCCTACTAGCTGATTGGTTAGGATTATTTTGTCCTACCAATCAGCTAGTAGGAAACTTTTCCGAGCTAAAAGGGTACCCCTGCTATTCAGTGCAAATGCGCATTAAAAGAATTGAGTAGGCTATAGTGTAATGAGTAAAATTTCATAATTATTTTTATATTTCTTAAATTCTATGAATATTTCATAAAGGTAATTAGGTGATATTAAGATAATCAGGTTTGTGACTCTTAAGAAAGTGACTCATCTTAAATGGAGAATAAAGAGAGGTTTGCTCAAAGAAAACCTAAAGTAAATTGAAATGAATAGAAAGAAAGTTGAGAGGAAGCTCAGAAGCAAAGACGCTCGCAGGAGTAATCTAGAACATTCTAGAATAATCTGAAAATATTTTTTGCTTCAAAGAGCTCAAAAATTGAATATATATATATATATATATATATATATATATATATATATATATATATATATATATATATATATATATATACATATATATGTTTCATGTGTGGGTTAGCAAAAGGATGTTTCCAAATAAAAAAAAAATCAGTGATCAGAGACGGTGAAGGAAAAATCCTTTGTTTTCGAAGCCCAAAAATACAATAAAAAAGAAGCTGTATTTATTATTATTTCTAACATATGCAGCACAGAGGTCTCAGACATGTCCATCCACTCCTGTCTGTTTATGGTCTTTCAATTAATGTCCATCTGTTGTCTGTCATTTTCATTAAATGTCCTGCCCATGTCAATTTATTTTTCTTACAAGTTGTTAGAATATCCTCTACTTTAGTTTGCTCTCCTATCCATGTTGCATTTCTGTCTCTTATTGTTATTCCCATCATTATTCTTCCAATAGCTCTTTGAGTTGTGACTAGCCTATGTTCTAAAGCTTTAGTAAGGCTCTAAGTTTTTAGTGCATAAGTTAATACCGTTAGGACCATCTGATTAAGTACATTTCTTCTTAAAAACAGTGGCATTGTGTGTGTATGGTTGCGTGTATATATATATATATATATATATATATATATATATATATATATATATATATATATATATATATATGTATAGATAAGTATAGACACACATATATTAGATAGATAGATTGATAGATAGGTGTGTGTGCGTGCGCGCGTGTAAGGAATTACGAAATATGCATAAATATAACAATGAAGCAACACTACCTTTTGTACATTGAATTGTGATATGGTTGTTAAAGTCTTTTTCAAACGACCCTGACTTGCAATGTGTGTTTGTGGCTAGTTAGTTCATAACAGTGTTGTCAGCCTGGATCTGCCTCAGGAGTCAACTGCAACCATTGCCCGTCCCTCTCTGGGCCTACCGTGGGTAGAGAACAGCTTTTTTTTCAGTATGTATTTACCTGGTCAGATCAGACAAGGACATATTCCCTTCAGAATGATACAATCGAAATCATTTTGATTTTGGCGAAAGTACCGGTGATAAAATCAAGCTTTTTGTCATGTTTTTTTATTCCTCTGAGTAAGAGAGGCCCATTTTAGATTAGGAACAGGAAATTTTGTATATACTGCTGCCGGGAGGGAAAATGCTTCATCAAAAAATCTTGTGTGGATCAGCCTCATGCAAGGGCAGGGATGGGGCACCTTCTGAAATTTTGAGTTTTGTTGCTGACATGACTCATCCATCATCTTTAGTTTGACTTCTTTTACGTCGCAGATTTTTTCAAAAGCAACAGGACATATGAAACGAATGCTTTTAATAAACTTTGCCTTTGTCAAACTCCTCCAACAAACATTTTTGATTCAGGTAACGTTAATTGTTTCGATGTGGAAAAGTTGGAAAAGTTTAAAAACACGAGTTCTCGTATTCTTTTGTTCTTTGTGAAGTTGCCAGAAGAATCTTTTAACTGGTTAGATTTATGATAAATGTTTTCAGCCAATGACATTGAAGTTCATCGTGATTGGCTAAACAGTTGACCGATTAAATACATTGACCAATCAGGAGTAAGATAGAAGATTGATAGATAATAGATGTGTATAATTACCGCCTTTAAAATGAAAAGAAAATACAATTATTTTTTATAATATTATTCTGGGTAAAATGAACCGAGCAGGGCCTGATCTGGAATAGACTTGGTTCCACGTGAAATTTTAAGTTTAATTGATCCTTTGAAGATAAAAAGAGAAATAGTGGGAAGTCTTCACCTAATGATTAAGGGTTTGTAAGGCTGATAAAAAGGATGACTTACTGGTTTAGCGTTGCAATAGCATTTATAACCATTGTTGATTCAAATTTCATTTAAGAAGGAGAATGTGTTTATTTCAGTAAAAAGAGGTTCCTACAACATGATGTCGAGATGTTAACTGTTATTGTTATTATTATGTATATATATATATATATATATATATATATATATATATATATATATATATATATATATATATATATATATATGTATATATATATATATATATATATATATATATATATATATATATATATATATATATATGTATATATATATATATATATATATATATATATATATATATATATATATATATATATATATATATATATATATCCCTTTCGTAGTGGGGTTAACTTAACGTGGTGAAAGGGTTTGTGTATTGCCATGATCAGCAAAGCTGGCATAGTCAGGGCCAACCTCACTAGGTTGGTTTGCTGTTAGCAATCAGACTAAAGTCTCTTACCAATACCAATCCGCACTGGCCGTGGTGATGAAAACTGGCCAGACCCCAGACATGAATAAGGATATGTGTGAGGCCTTTGTCCTTCAATGAACGAGAAACAGGCACATTTGTTGTTGTATTTCATATATATATATATATATATATATATATATATATATATATATATATATATATATATATATATATATAGCTGCAAAACATTCATTCCATTAAATTTGAAATATTTACCTTTAAAAACAGCCCCTTAACCTTATCGTCTCTCACAATTCAGTCTGCATTCTTACTCTTCCCAAATTAAAATGAGAGAGAGAGAGAGAGAGAGAGAGAGAGAGAGAGAGAGAGAGAGAGAGAGAGAGAGAGAGAGCCCTTCCTCTCCCGTCTCTTTACTCTGGCGAACTTGTCCCGTTGTTGACTCCAGGTGTCTCTTCGACAGGTAAGTAACGATTTGGATTCGAGGTGTTGAAGAGCAAAGGTCAACAACAGTCAGGTCAACTTTCTTGGGGCAAAGTTTCCTTGAGATCGGTTGTTTGTGTTGTCATCAACTTTGATTGTTGTTCTATGGGAGTTTGGATGCTATTCTATGGAGTATATGGCTTTATGACATTTTCAAAAGAGGGGTTATATTTAATGTTATTCTGTGGGGTTGTGGATGGTATTCTATGGAATATATGGCTTTATGATATTTTCAAAGAAGGATTAGGCCTACATTCAATGTTTTGTGGTTGGTTAGAAGTTTCATAGATGATAATTTTGACTGTTTAGTATTCTATTTGATGATTTCATTAAATGGTGGTCTATAGGTGTTTAGTATTCTGGTAACCGAGTATTCTAAAAAATGACGTGTTTAGTATTCTGGAATATTTCTCTCTAAATCACGTAAGTTTAAAATTCGTATTTAAGTGTCTCAAAATATGAATATAACCTTTGCGAATATTTGTCTTATATATTTTGAGTGATAAAACCTTCAGACATATTAGTTTTACGGTGACTCTTCGACTGGTGTTAACCTGCTTTGCTGTGACTCCACTATACAGTAGTATCTTAGGATACATTATGAATGTTCATTAGAAATGAGAATGAACATCAAAACCACTCATTGCAACTAGCCGTGAATAGAATTAGATTCATATTAGATTAGAGCAAGTTTCAAAAGCCCGCCCCACCTTCCCCCCTCTTTTATCTGGTGTTAAAGGCTTCTGTGGGTGTTTCTTTTCCGCTATAACACTTTTGTTATAAAGGTCTTTCATTAATGGAAGAGGCAGGGGACAGTGACATGCCTTACGACTGACCATATATACATATGATCAGCGTCCAAATCTCCTCTCCATCAATCTAGGACCCGGTAGGGTCAGGCAATGGCTGTTGATGACTGAGCTGGTAGACCTATAGGCTACCCAACCAACGCCCCTTTCCTTAGCTCACAAGGATAGTGAGGATGCATACTACTATTAGATGTCGAGTTTGATTGGGTCTTGAATCCCAGTCCAGCAGATTGCCAGGCAGGAACGTTTCCAATAGGAAAGACGAGAGGTTGTTTACCTACTTGGTTGAGATGACTTATGATATTCTTAATTTGGGATTCGCTCCAACTTCTTTTCATCATTTATCTGCCAACATAATGCAAGGCTCCATGCTGGTTTCAAGCTAGATTATAAGACTTGCTTCAGACTGCCTTAAGTAGAATTCAAGACTGGCTTAATTAGGCCTCTGTACTGATTTTAGGCCGACTAAATGCATGTTTAAAATGGGCATAAGAATGGCTTCAGGCTTGCATAAGACTTAATTACAAGCTGGCTCAAGTACGTCATAAACCTGTTTTAAGACTTGCTCTATGCTGGCTGAAAGCATTATACAGTCTGACTTCCAGTTGTATAAGCACCGACATAGAGTAACTCTCTTAGGCTGGATAGTGCAGAAAGTTCTTGACCCCAATGCTGAAAGGATCTCATTATCCACACAATTACAGACCGATCCAAATGCTGCTTAATTTCACTGACCGAAAGACCAGTAATATTCTGAGGGATGTGGTGGCCTATTGGAAACGTCCCTTCCTGTCAATGGCTGAACTGGCGTTCGAGTCCCGCTCAAACTCAATAGTTTCTTGTAGTGTCTGTAACCTCACCATCATTGTAAGCTAAGGATGGGGCTTTTGGGGAAACCAGGCAAAGAAATGACCAGTTAAATGTACGGTTTCATCTCTCTCTCTCTCTCTCTCTCTCTCTCTCTCTCTCTCTCTCTCTCTCTCTCTCTCTCTCTCTCTCTCTCTCTCTCTCATTCTGAGTAAAACGCCGAAACACATTCTTGTGTAGCTAGGGGATCAGAAACTGACAGCTCAGCTGGTTCTTATCAGCTGGTCCTTATCAGCAGGGCTTCTTCAGCTGGCGTTTATCTGTTTTGACACTTTCGGTCGGTATTCTCTTTCTCTTATCTTTCTTCCTGGGACTTTTTACTGTCACTCATTTTCTTTCTTTCCCTGTAGTTTCCATAGAAAAGATGTAACCTACTCTGTTGAAAAACCGTAATTTTAATCCCAAATTCTCCGTAAAAATATACGGGTCTCAGTCGTATTTCAGTAAAATAAAGGCGACTGTAATCATACCATACTTTTTTATTATATTTTACGGGTTGGTGACCGCAATATCACCCCTTAACGTCAATATATCCTTTCTTAAAACGGTATATGCCTGACAGCATATATTCCGGGATTTTTACTTTTTTTTTTTTTTTTTTTGGTGTCAAACTTTTAGCAGTGTACACATGAAGTAAAATGAAATAAACGAACGAAAAATACTTACTTTTATCAATTGCAAAATACAGATACCACATTATAAGAAAATGCATAACTGATAAGTAAATGCGTAGATAGAAATAGGCATAATATAAACTAGCACATGATTAGATAGACAAAATGAACGACAATGTTAATTCCTATTAAGGGGAAGAGATAAATCAGCTTAAATCTAGGGAGGATTTGTTTTTGATTAACCAATCGCTATAAGAGTTA
>NC_090741.1:34019732-34024732 GCF_036898095.1 Palaemon carinicauda | reverse complement strand
GCACTACCCAAGACTAGAGAACAGTGGTTTGATTTTGGAGTGTCCTTCTCCTAGAAGAGCTGCTTACCATAGCTAAAGAGTCTCTTCTACCCTTACCAAGAGGAAAGTGGCACTGAACAAGTACAGTGCAGTAACCCCTTGGGTGATGAAGAATTGTTTGGTAATCTGTGTTGTCAGGTGTATGAGGATAGAGGAGAATATGTAAAGAATATGCCAGACTATTCAGTGTCTATGTAGGCAAAGGGAAAATGAACCGTAACCAGAGAGGAGGATCCAATGTAGTACTGTCTGGCCAGTCAAAAGACCCCATAACTCTCTAGCGGTAGTAATAGTAACAAAAATTATATCAATAACAATTCACCTCAGAGAAAAGAAAACAGAAATAGAAGAAAAAACAAAAAATTCTGGAAAACAAAACAATTGCAAAACGAAAGACAAGACTTGTGGAAATGAGAGACGAGCAGTCCAAGAAGTGATTGAAGAGATGAGCAAGTCACTCATTAGTCTGTTGAAGGAACGGAGATAGAAGCACAAGATTTGTTTAAAGGGGGAAGAGAGATTCAGTGGTTTTTGATGTATCAAATGTATATAATGATTAATTTATGAATATCATAGAATGATGGCAGGAGCAGCTGTTTCGTTAATTCAATGACAAAGTGGAAACAATACCTCTAGAATTCATTAAAGGTTGGAATCAGTACCTCAAGAATTTATTAAAAGGTTGGAGACAATAGTTCTAGAATTCGTTAAAGGTTGGAAACAGTAACTCTAGAATTGATTAAAAGGGTGGAGGTAATATTTCTAGAATTCATTAAAGGTTGGAAACAGTAGTTCTAGATTTTATTAAAAAGGTGGAGAAAATATTTCTAGAATTCATTAAAGGTTGGCAACAGTAGCTCTAGTATTATTAAAATGGTGGAAACAATAGTTCTAGAATTCATTAAAGGTTGTAAACAGTAGCTCTAGAATTTGCTAAAAGTGTGGAGACATTAGTTCTAGAATTTATTAAAGGGATAGAAACAATAACTCTAGAATTCCTCAAAGGTCGGGAAATCGAAGTTCTATAATTTATTACAGAAATTGAAATAATATCTCTACCTTTCTCTAAAGCTATGTAAATAGTAGCTCTAGAATTTATTCAAGGTATGGAAACCTTAACTCTAGAACTCATTAAAGGGACGGAAACAGTGGCTTTAGAATTCATTAAACTGTGCATGGAGACTGATGTATCAGGTTTTTATGAACGGGTAAAAGTAATAACTCGTAAATTCTTTAAAAGTATGACTGAAATAATTCATGAAATTACCAAAGAATGAATACAGCAACCCGGGAATCTATCATGAGGATAGAGGAAACAGCTCGTGCATTTATTAAAAGAGTTGAAATAGTGACTCATTGGTTTATGAATTTATGAATGAAATGGAGGCAGCAAAACGTATAGTATTCCGCTTATCATTTTCAGTTAAGGGTAGGGGTGTTTAGTTTCAGTTTCAGTTTCATTAAAGTAGGTGCTCACCAGAACGTCAACCGGTCAAGCGTCCCCCTCCCCCCCCCCCCCCACCCGCAACCCGCTCTGTGGTCCCCAATCACAACAGTGGCCTCCCCAGTAAACAGCTTTACTCACGGTCCCAGACTGGGATTGATTTGCTGTCATACGAATGCAAAGCGAACTATACTAGCCAGGAGGCTAGTGCAGGGGTCTTTATCAGGCCAGTATGTCGCGAATACTAAAAATATCAAGACTGGAGGAAATTATGATAAGTATGATAACAGGAGGGAAAATCAGCGAAAGGTTAATTCCATTCTCACTACAGATAACAAAGCGATGATCCTGCAAAAGCTTTTAAAATCTGCTGTGGATTTGATTTCTGTTTAGTTCTACTCTGGAAGTTACATAGAGAGGGTGACTCTACTCTCAATTTTTCTTATTGCTCTTTTAAGGTATTTCAATCTCTACTTTCCTGGTGAATTTCAGCATTGTTCCAAGGAAAAACAGAGGCTGATCAGGATGAGTAAGAGGCAATTGATTGTCTATTCTATTGTGTTAGTTTTCAGAAGTTAATTATTTAGAAACAATTCATTACTAGCCATGTATCATAGATGATAAAGCTATCTTTTTGAATTTCTCTTTATCTTTTGGGCACTGTATCAAATTTTAGCAATCTATGATTCCTTCAGTTTTGCCGTGGATATCTGTGTGTATGTGTATGTTTGTTTGTTTGTTTGTTTGTTTGTGTTACCTCAAAAAATAAACTAAAGACTGGTACTCGTCGTTCTCCAGATGATGTGAGGATTTAGCCATGTATCATTCCTGGGAAACATGTGTAGTGTATTGAGGTAAGTAATCTATCAATCAATAGCACATTTTTTAAAAAGCAATGGGGGACGTTGAAGTTATCTGTTTCACTGTTTAGTCTAACAATTATTTTACTGATATTGAAGGCAAATTTTCTTTATGGCATCGCTGATAAGGACATGATTACAAAAGTGCACATTAGGGTTGACAAAATATATTGTATGAATATATTTGTTAAGTTACACTATAATGGGTTGAGTGTGGCTAGACGGCAGCACATGTGACCAGTTCCTCGTCTTGTTAGGACCTTCTGAGGTTGAATCAAGAGAAAAAATACTACATTCTCTATCACTGCATTTGCAACGTATGTGTTTATAGAATCAATTATTTTATTTTGCTTCTGAGATATTGTCTTCTTCACATATCCGTCCCATTGGAAATGTACCAACCGTGTGTCACACAATTGTACATAATTATTTTGTATATATTATGCTTGTATCTGCGCTCTTCCCTCGCACTAAAAAGAACCTGAATGATCATGTCTCCGGTTTTGCTCTGTAACATTGTCTGTCTCTCGAACAGATTATGTCCTGTTGCCTTGAGGTTTTGTATATAAAGGAGAGTGTTCCTTAATAAACAACTCAGTTAATTGCATCCTGCCTTTGAGTTCACAACCCTCTCTCGGCCCGTCACATTGGTGACCCCGGAAGTCGACTCGCTCCCACCGCCTTCCACCTCCACCCCCTCGCCCCTTCATCGTTGGTACTATGACGGACTCTACGGCAGTTGGTGCTGCGGCCGCTCCATTCAAACTTTCATCGTTTGCCAGCGGAGAGGCGTTTGCTTGGTTT
Organism: Palaemon carinicauda; assembly: GCF_036898095.1. NCBI lineage: Eukaryota > Metazoa > Arthropoda > Malacostraca > Decapoda > Palaemonidae > Palaemon > Palaemon carinicauda. The sequence goes on along the minus strand of NC_090741.1, from coordinate 34,021,585 downwards.
CAGCGCGCAGAAGTCCAGTTTCGTATCAGGGGCGTGACTCGCTCAACCACCAAAACGGATTATGTTCTCGCGGCGATACCCGAGGACACCTTCCCAGAAATATCTGACAGGCTTTGTGAACAAGGAGACACCCCAATAGCATATGACGCCCTCAAAACATACCTTCTGCAGCAGTACTCGCCGTCGCCAGCCGCCCATGTAGCAAAGCTTTTTCAGCTCTCGCAACAACCGTTGGGGGACCAAAGGGCTTCGCTTGCCCTCAGGGAAATGACCAGTATCGCTCGCCTTCAACCTGCCGCAGACAGCTCTCCTCGTGAGGTGAACCTACTTCGTGCCCTTTGGATACGCCGTTTACCCGAACCTGTACGCGCTGCCATACCCGATGTCAATAGTTTACCCATAAAGGACTTGATGACCAAAGCCGACGCCCTTATGGACAGCCACTTCAAGACCTCCATCAACGCCTCCACCCCCTGACGACGAGGATGCCTATTCAACGTCAACCGAAGCTGACATGAATGCCGTAGGACATACACGCCTACCCCGTGACGTGCTGAAGCGGCAACAAAGCCACCCACCACCCACCAATCGCTTGCGCCCCAACGAACGACTTCTACAGCCACTTACTACCTCCCATCCGCCGCAGTTTTGCTACTACCACTTCAGATTCGGGGCAACCACGAAGAAATGTGCCAAGAATTGTCAGTGGCCAAAAAACGTGTAAGTAGGCCATCGCTTGTGGCGGTGGCCTCCCATGTTTCCAATCTTTTTTTTTTTACAGGATGCAGGAACAGGCGTGCGATTTTTGGTAGACATGGGTGCTTGTCGTTCTCTTTTGCCAAGGAAACTCTTCAAGACACGACGCAGTCTGTCTACATCTGCCGACGTCCACATGGTAGCTGCCAACGGATCTGCGATACCCACCTACGGTTACGAGAACCTCACATTATCGTTCGGAAACGGTAAATTCAATTGGAAGTTTCTCATTGCTGACGTCACAATGCCAATCCTCGGTGCGGATTTCCTCTCTCATTTCCACCTTCTGGTCGATGTCGCCCACCGACGATTGGTCAACGCAGACTCGTACTTGTCGACACCTCTTCAACCCGCCCCCTCTAACCTCGCTCGCCACATCAGCGCACCCACGGATGCCTACGCCCACCTCCTTACGTCGTACCCGGAAGTTTTCCGTCCAGAACTTCGCCAAACGCCCACGGTTCCTGCCAAGCACGGTATTTATCACCATATCAAGACGACGGGACCCCCAGTCTTCGCAAAATTCAGACGTCTAGCACCGGAACGATTGGCAGCCGCCAAACAGACGTTCGCCGAAATGGAGGAAATGGGCCTTTGCCAAAAGGCCTCCAGCCCATGGTCGTCACCCTTACACATTGTTCTGAAGAAAGACGGCTCCCTCCGTCCGTGCTGGGATTACAGGCGCCTGAACATGCAAACAGAACCGGATCACTACCCCCTCCCAAACATTGCCGACGTGACCTCCTACCTGCACAAAGCGAAGGTTTTCTCTACGCTCGACCTCCTGAAGGGGTATTATCAGGTGCCTATGAACCCAGAAGACATCCCCAAGACCGCCATCACCACTCCGTTTGGTACATACACTTTCAATTACTCCTGTTTTGGCCTTCGTAATGCTGGGGCAACGTTTCAACGTCTCATGGATGGCATCTTAGGGGACCTCCCTTTCTGTGTATGTTATGTGGACGACATACTTGTGTTCTCCTCCTCAAAAGAGGAACACCTCCGTCACCTGCGCATCGTGCTCGACTGCCTGCAACAAAACGGCCTTGTAGTCCGGTACGACAAGTGTACCTTTGGCGCTAACGAAGTGTCGT
>NC_090741.1:34008698-34014232 GCF_036898095.1 Palaemon carinicauda | reverse complement strand
AATCTTGCAAAAGAAAAAAATGTGTGGAAAATGAGGGAAATAAAATGTAAGATAGAAAATGCAGAACAAAAGATTATACAGTCGAAAGAAAATGAAAAAAGGGACTTAGAGGAAAGGACACTTCAAAATATAAAAAGAAACCCCAAAGTACTTTACTCCTATGCAAAAAAGATGAATAAAAGGAGAATAGAAATAGGCCCTCTAAGAATTGAAGGACGGCTAACGAATGAAAAAAAGGAAATATGCAACATATTAGCAGAAAAATATAAGAGTGAGTTCACGCCAAGAATTGCGAATGAGAATAATGAAACAGAAATGAGAGAAGAAAATGTTGAATATCTAACGGATATAGATATTAATGAAGCAGATATTGTCACGGCTATAAACGAAATTAAAAATGGATCGGCAGCCGGACCAGATGGAGTTCCAGCGATTTTGTTAAAAAAAACTGCAAACACTATCGCGAAGCCACTTGCAATACTGCTAAGACAGAGTATAGATATGAGCGAGATATATGTTAAACATAAATTAGCTTATATAACCCCTATCTTCAAAAGTGGATCAAGACTAGAGGCAAGCAATTATAGACCTGTTAGTCTAACATCACATATTATGAAAGTGTATGAGAGGGTAAATAAAAAGAAAATAATGAACCATTTGGTCAAAAATAATTTGTTTAATATGGGTCAACACGGTTTCGTACCTGGAAAAAGTACACAGACCCAACTGATAGCTCACTATGAAAACATATACAATAATATGATAAATGAAAAAGACACAGATGTGATCTATCTAGATTTTGCAAAAGCCTTTGACAAGGTAGACCATAACATATTGGAGAAAAAAAATGAGGAAAGCATAATATTGTGGGAAAGATAGGAAAAATGGGTAAAAGAATTCCTGCAAAACAGAAAACAGATAGTGGGTTGCAAATGACGAGAAATCAGATGAAGCCCAGGTAATATCTGGTGTGCCCCAAGGTACGGTATTAGCTGCACTGCTATTTGTTATTATGATCTCAGACATAGACTGTGATGTTGAAAACTCCGTAGTGAGAAGTTTCGCCGATGACACAAGAATAAGTAGAGAAATTACTTGTGATGAAGATAGGAACTCACTACAAAGAGATCTAAACAAAATATATGAATGGCCGGAGATAAATAGGATGGTATTTAACTCCGATAAATTCGAATCAATAAATTATGGAAACAGAGAAGGAATGGTGTATGCATACAAGGGACCTAATAATGAGACAATCACAAACAAGGAAGCAATTAAAGACCTTGGTGTAATTTTAAATAGGAATATGTTATGCAACGACCAAATAGCAACACTGTTGGCTAAATGTAAAGCAAAAATGGGAATGTTATTCAGACACTTTAAAACAAGAAAAGCTGAACACATGATTATGCTTTACAAAACTTATGTGCGTAGTACACTCGAGTACTGCAATGTGATATGGTACCCACACTACCAAAAGGATATTGCGCAAATAGAGAGTGTACAAAGGTCCTATACTGCTAGAATAGAAGAAGTTAAGGACCTTGATTACTGGGAAAGACTGCAATTTTTAAAACTATACAGTCTAGAAAGGAGAAGAGAACGCTACATGATAATACAAGCATGGAAGCAAATAGAAGGAATTGCTGAAAACATCATGGAGCTTAAAGTATCAGAAAGAGCAAGCCGAGGTAGATTAATAGTACCAAAAAGCATTCCAGGTAAACTGAGAAAGGCGCACAGGACATTAATCCACTACGCACCAGCATCGATAATGCAGCGACTATTTAATGTGCTGCCAGCTCATCTAAGAAACATATCAGGAGTGAGCGTAGATGCGTTTAAAAAGCAGCTCGATAAATACCTAAGATGCATCCCAGACCATCCAAGACTGGAAGATGCAAAATACACCGGAAGATGTATTAGCAACTCTCTGGTGGATATACGAGGTGCCTCACACTGAGGGACCTGGGGGAACCCAAACAAAAAATAAGGCAATAAGGCAATAAGGCTCTCTCTCTCTCTCTCTCTCTCTCTCTCTCTCTCTCTCTCTCCTCTCTCTCTCTCTCTCTCTCTCTCTCTCTCTCATAAATTGGTAGATTTTGTTTTAGGCTTTTCATTCCTCTCTCTCTCTCTCTCTTTCATGAACTTGTAGATTTTGTATTATGCTTTTCATTCTCTCTCTCTCTCTCTCTCTCCTCTCTCTCTCTCTCTCTCTCTCTCTCTCTCTCTCTCTCTCTCTCTCTCTCTCTCTCATGAACTTGTAGATTTTGTATTATGCTTTTCATTCTCTCTCTCTCTCTCTCTCTCTCTCTCTCTCTCTCTCTCTCTCTCTCTCTCTCTCTCTCTCTCTCTCTCTCTCTCATAAATTTGTAGATTTTGTTTTATGCTTTTCATTCTCTCTCTCTCTCTCTCTCTCTCTCTCTCTCTCTCTCTCTCTCTCTCTCTCTCTCTCTCTCTCTCTCTCTCTCTCTCTATAAATTTGTAGATTTTGTTTTATGCTTTTCATTCTCTCTCTCTCTCTCTCTCTCTCTCTCTCTCTCTCCCCGTTTTTACCATTATTTCCCCCACCCCCTCTCAACATTTTTTTTCTTTTATCTCGATGTAAAGAAAGAAAACGGATTGCCTAGAAGAATTGTTCGCTTTTTTTTTAGTGAAACAAAAGAAAAACCGACATAGTTTTCGGATTCTGTCGGGAAACTGCCTCCAATAAGGAGAAATAGTGAAAACACAGATTTGAAAGTTGTCACTCTCTGAGTTTTATAGAAGCTGTTGTTATTTCATTTCTTTTTGTGAGTAATTTCACGAATTATCGAAAACAAATTATTATTATTATTATTGTTATTATTATTATTATTATTATTATTATTATTATTATTTTAATTATTGATATTATTATTGTTATTAATATTATTATTATCATTATTATTATTATTATTATTATTATTATTATTATTATTATTATTATTCATGGTCCATTGTCTGTTAATTTTAATATTATTTATTTGTTTTATTACTGTCAATACTTTTGCCAACTTTAGTATGGTTCTTGTATCAGGCTATCAATCGTGTTATCAATAATGGGTTCGGACTTTTTAAACGTAACCTAATGCAAATAGTAATGATCTAACCAAGTTATTTAATACGTTTATCATCAATCTGACAATCGATCATGCGATTAACTGTATGCATTGCAATCAATCATGCAATCAATCTTGGGGACTTAAACATTCATATTAACCTAACCTGATGCGAAACATAATAGGCTGATTGAAATATTTAGTACTTTTGTCATCAAATCTACAATCAATTATGCGATCAATCATGTGCCATAAGATCAATCTTGTGTCATGCGATCAATCATGTGCCTAATTACTATAATGGATCTAAACATATATATATATATATATATATATATATATATATATATATATATATATATATATATATATATACAGTATATATATATATATATATATATATATATATATATATATATATATATATATAATATATATATATATATATATATATATACATACATAACCTGAAACAAATAATATTGGCCTGACTGGGTTATTTAGTACTTTTGTCATCAATCCTACAATCAATCATGCGATCAATCATGTGCTTGGTTAATCTAGGGGAATTAAACATTCATGTTAACCTAATCTGATGCAAAACATAATAGTGGAATCCTCTAATATATGCAAGAGCAAAAGACCCCTCTTTTCAGTTTCAACAGGTAAAGACGATTACTCAACCTTGAGTGTCGCCTTCAAACTGAAGAGGAAGGGACATCCCTTCATCGCTAGATCCTTCCTAACTCATGCGGACTTGCAACTTGCCTTTTCCCAGTCGGAACTGAGACCTCCCTCTTGGAACATGGTTCAAGTTCTCCGGTCTCTAAGGAGACCTCCTTACGTTCCACTTCACCAGGCAACAAATTTTCACCTGGTTTAGAAGACAGTGTTCCTACACACTTTGACAGCGGCAAAATGAGTCAAGCAACTTCATGGTCTCTCTTTCGACATTGCCCATTAATGAGAAGGGTAAAAGGCCACGTTCAGTTTCGTCCCCGAGTATGTTGCCGGACACAGTCTCCAGAGGTAATGGATCCTACACAAGTCTCCACTCCGTAACTGACGATCCAGATCATCTGTTACTGTACCCGGAATAAGGTATGAGGCTCTACCTCAAGAGAACGGCAACAACCCACCCTGGTCCTTTCTCTTGTCATCAGCACTGGGTGAGACAAATTGAGGATCACCAAAACCTCATCTATTGTTAGAAATACTTTAATTAATGACACATGGCTTTAGACAGAAACTGACAGATGGGAAGACGGGTACATAGCGATCAGTAATTCCTGTCAGATGGACAGTTTCTGTGAGACAGATAGCACTGCAGTAGGCAATATCTCCTTTGAAATATCGTCATTCTCTCCGACAACACTTAAAATGTAAAGCAATAATTCTATCCTACTAAATCAATGACATCACCGTCCGGGGACACCAATCCTTTGGCTTTTGTCTCGGATTGATGCCTATCTATCTCTAGCTATTCATATCGATATATATACATATATATATATGTGTGTGTTTATATATATATATATATATATATATATATATATCACACAAGGAGTTAATGCCAAAATGCACCCGATGCGGTATTATTATTGTTGTTGTTGTTGTTGCTGTTGTTGTTGTTGTTGTTGTAACTGTAATAACAGCAACAATAAAAAATGTAACAGTAACCCAGCTGAAAATTCAATTAATTATGATAATAATAATAATAATAATAATAATAATAATAATAATAATAACATATTTTTCCCAAAGATGAATTACAGCACGGCAGATGAATGCGAGTGACCTTTATCCACGAAAAAGCTACAAAAACTGTAGGATTTTCATTGGCATTTAGCTTAAATTACAGTCCTGACCTTTAGCTTCATAATTTTCGTCTGGCACGTAGGCTTTTAGGTCATGAATCAACATTATAAAGAGCTCTCGAAGGACCTGATCTCATATTTTTTATCGATTCCAAAGTTAACAAAAAGAATGAATATTAGTTTTGAAAAGAGTAGATTAAGAGTAAGTGGACAGAGACATGTGTTGTATATATATATATATATATATATATATATATATATATATATATATATATATATATATATATATATATATATATATATATTATATATATATATTTGTGTGTGTGTTTGTATATATATATATATATATATATATATATATATATATATATTTACTATATATATATATATATATATATATATATATATATATATATATATATATATATATATATATATATATATATAAAGGAGTCAATAGGCGTTGTAGGTGATGATGATATATATTTGTGTCTGCGTGCATGTGCTTTCATGCATATTAGTATACACAATGCATATGTATCAACAATGTATACACAATGCATATGTATCAACAATGTATACACAATGCATATGTATCAACAATGTATTGCATTACTACTTCACATAATATCCC
>NC_090741.1:33991198-34003698 GCF_036898095.1 Palaemon carinicauda | reverse complement strand
TCCCACTACAAAAACACCAAGGCCAATTCAATAGGGTTATCAATACTGAAAGCCAAACTAAAGCCACAACGAACTGAAAATCAACACAATGAAAAGGAGTTGAGTGAAGAAAATGAAAACGCTGTGATTCCAGCTGAAAATGAGACTAGCGACAACGAGAACGAAAGGTCCTCCATTTGTACAAGTGAATCACCAACCTACGACAGTGATACAGACCCTGCTTATATTAAAAGATGGGAAGTGCCCCATTCTTGATGAAGTCTTCAGCTCAAGCCATATCTGTTTTGACCTGTTGTGCAACACTCATTTCTTGAACATGGGGCGATGTGAAAATGACCATAAAATTCAAGAGAGCAACAACACGAGCAAGAAAAGGAAGAAAGAAAAAACACTACCCTTAGGAAACCTTCAATTGAAAAACTACCTGAAGACTTTCGTGTGGACGGGTCGGAAAGGGAGGATGGTGCTCTTCCTTGCATTGTTAAAAGGAAAGAAAATAAGGAGGTGACAGCTCAGGAAAACAGAATAAGGGCTAATGAATATGAAAGCTCAAAAACAAGGAAAATTATTGCAGCACGGAACATTATTAAGCCTAGTTGTAATGGAGTTACTTGCAGCAAACTAAGTAAAAAATGCGCGTCATTCTCAGAAGCAGAAAGGAAGGACATACTTCAAGCTTATTGCGGAAACAATAGTCTTCAACTGCAAAGAGAGTTTATTGTTTGCTTTGCGAAAGTGGCCAAGGTAAAGCAGAGAACTGTAAAAGATCAGGGTTTTAGAAGATCTTTTTCTTAGTACTACTCCTTGCCAAAGAACGGAGAACGTCTGCCTGTTTGCAAAACTATATTTTTGAGCACCTTTGATATCTCGGAAAAAAACTCTTAGAACAGCCATTAGTAAGAGACAGTCTACAGGTACAGTGGAAAAAGATAAGAGAAGGGGTAGATCTACAAGTTATGAAAAAGAGGACAAAGCAAGAAGACAAGCAATCAATGAGCATGTTAATCGATTTCCACGAATGGAATCCCACTAATGTCGTCAAAATTCAATGCGAGATTATTTGCATCCAGACCTTAACAAAAAGAAAATGTATGCTATGTTTTTAGAAGAAAATTCTCTAAGTGGCATATTGGCAAGCTACACAACTTTTTGCGAGGTCCTAAGGGGCCAAAATATTTCCTTCCATAATCCTAGAAGGATCTCTGTAAGCTGTGGGAAAATTACAGCAAAGGAAATACAGAAAAGAGAACAGAACTTCAAGACCAATTTCAAGAACACACAAAAGAGAAGGAACAGTGAGGAGAAAGAAAGATGGAGCTAAACATGATCCTGATCCTTTTCTCACTGCAGCAACATTTGACCCTCAGCAGGTCATCTACCTCCCAAGGACAAATGATACGCTGCTTTATCAAAAAAGGAGATTGGCTAACTATAATCTCACTATCTATAACTTGCAATCTAAGGGTTGTCATTGTTTTACTTGGTATGAAGGACAAGGGAAACGAAGATCCTCGGAAATTGCCACCTGCTTAAGTATTTACCTTGATAATCTGGATGCTTCTGGGGTCAGAACTGTAAAACTGTTTGCTGATGGGTGTCCTTGACAAAATAAAAATTCTGTAATCACAGCCATGCTCTTGCATTCAGTAAGCAGACTGGGAAGTAAAGAAAAGATACACCTGATTTTCTTCGAGGCCTATCACGGCCAAAACGAAGGTGACTCTGCTCACAGTGCCATTAGTACTGCCCTTAACAATGTTGGTGACCTTTATGTGCCTTCGCAATTAATACCCATTTTTCGACTAGCAAGGAAAAAAATCCTTATTTTGTTCATCCAGTCCAGACTCTCGATTTTCTCGATTTTAAGACAATGGCAAAAGTACTTCGTATACTATCCATTAGAATAGACGACCAAGGAAATTCTGTTAACTGGACAGAAATGAGAGAGGTAAAGGTGCAAAAGAGTTCTGTCGATAAAATTTTCTTCAAGACTAGTCACCTAAATGAACACTTCAGATCTATAACACTGAAGCAACGAATGCAGCCTGACCCAAACAATATACTGCTTAATAAACTACATTGAACCTCCAAAGATCTCTTAGGAGAAGTATGAAGATTTGATGTCACTTTGTAATAGTGCCTTACCAGTTGTCAGAGATACAGAGTATGTTTATTTCTTCAGGTCTTTACCACACTAAACTAACAAGTTTTCATAGCACTTATGTACTAAAAACAATCTTTCTTAAAAACGTAAATACAGCTTTTATAGATTTTATCGTGTGTACATCAAGGAAGTATTTTATTATTAAATATTGTCAATAAAGTATGAACTATTATTTTTTTTCATTATTCTCTAGTATCATGAAATGTCTACCCAAACAATAATTTCCAGGAGTCATTTCTAAAATATCTCTGTAAATAAAAAAACAGAAAAAACAAGATTAATTTACATGATATCCATGAATTAACAGACGAACTATAAAACCAATAAAAATATCAGCCTCAATGATGAAGTTATCAAACTTATGCTTTCTGCGACAATGTGAACGGTAGGGACAGGGATCTTCATAAGAAAAAGATGCACATCTTTAGTATAACTGATGTATTCTGTAAATTCAGATCCTTCTCTTAATAGATTAAAGGATAAAAATAGATGTAACTAAAGTGTTTTGAAATGTTCGTAAAAGACGAATTGGCGTATCTATTTCAACCCCCCCTAAGCATAGGAAACAGTAAAAAAAATTTCATTATATTACACTCAAAGGAAACTACATTCTTTTGAAAAGCTCTGTACCAAATTTATTTTTATTATCTTTAAAATCAAACGAGCAGTTAACAGAAACATTAACTCAAAAACTTTAGATGGCTCTACTGAAAAAGTGAAAAAACTGAGATACGCCACTTCGACTTGGTAGTGACGTAAAAATGAAAGATAAAACTACAGGTATTCCTTATCATAAAATGTGTCTGTCAGTTCTTTCATATACTCTGTATTAACATGACATCTATTTAACATTTCTTCTCCACGAACATGTTTCTTTGGAAACCATTACTCTTCCAGAAATAAGTCTTATTTCCAGCACATTTTAACATTATTGAACTCCAAACCCGCCAGCGATTCCATCTCTTGGTATGTCCGGGACTGGGGGAAGACGGGGCTTGTTTAATCTATGCTCTTCATGTGGTGTACTGTAGGTCTTACTTATCGGTCTCTGCAGTGTCTCTTCAACCCCTATTTGCACTCAATTTTCAGCCTTTTGCTATACCTCTATACCTGCTCTTTTCTGACATTTTGCTCTCCAGCCTGTTGAGTTTTCCATTTATTCTGCTACTTCGTAGTTTCCCTCATTTGTAAATTGAGCTCTGATTGCCCCCCCCCCCCCACCAAAAAACTATTTGACCTAATTAAACAAAGGCATTTCTGATTTGTTATATCACTTCGTTACATCATCTAGTAACACCATTATTTTTCCTATTGCAAAAGCATCGCCAAGCACAACCTTTGTTTTTTGTTTCATTCATATCACCAAGTACGACCATTGTTTCTCTCATTGCATTAAAATCACCAAACACTACCATTGTTCCTTGTTACATTAACATCACCAAGCACAACCATTGTTTCTTGTTCTGGTGGGTCTTGGAGCTCTTTTCTTCAACCTCAAAAACCTCCACAAAGACTTGAAATTAATCTGGTCAAAACTCTCTCTGGGCCATTCCATGCCACTATAGACTCTCAAACGTCTCATGCAACAGCTTCTTGGAGATTGACTGGTCCTTATTGCTTCTTCCTTCCTACTTGAACACGTAAGCTTCTCCTGGTACTGGTATTTCCTATACTTTCTATAAGCGCATTTCAGTCCTTTTTTATAAGTTAATGCTCAAACGACCTCTTCCTTGATCAAGGTCATATAACTGTAATCATGTCTTTCTTTTCAGTGAATTCATGTTATTGATAGATTAATCCAGTTCAGCTGCCTCTTTTAATGTCTACTTTTTTTTTCTTTTTCGTCATTGATGACGTCACCTTACTGGAGGTGTCTTTTGTCTAAAGTTTTTCTTTCTCCTCCTCTTGTATTATCCTTGCGAAAATAAAAGATTTTGCGAAGTGTATGTATTCACCCCTGCTGTTGTTTATTTATTTGTTTGTGGACAACTTTACACAAAAACTACCATACCAATTTCGACCAAACTTGGTGGTTATGTTGTGTATGACCCAAGAATGAATCTGTAACATTTAGATACTGTACATCAAAGTAAAAGTACTCATCGGTAGTTTTGGAAATAATGGTTATGTTAAGTGATTGGTAAATATTTTTTTTAGTTTATTTTTTGTTTGAGAAAAAACATTACACAAAAAATAATGAACCAATTTCAACGAAACTTATCGAGGTACAAGTACGATATAGAGTTAAGAGCAAAATAAGACTGCTTGGCTGTGGCGGAGGCATGCTCTCTACTGAGAGGCCCTCTAACTCTCTCTGAGATAGTAGCTATATTTCATTTGAGATTACAGCTGAATCGAAGGCAGATGTGGGTGTGTACACTTTTCCCTTACTTTCAATTTCTTCTTATGATAATGCAATTGGATATTCAAATTGCGTCAGGACTTACCTTGAAATTATCATTATAAAAATGCTGAATCTGCTTTTAATGAATTAAACGTTCTATGCCAATGCCGTGAATTAATTTAATGGAGTGAGAGAGAGAGAGAGAGAGAGAGAGAGAGAGAGAGAGAGAGAGAGAGAGAGAGAGAGAGAGTCTGTCCTTCCTATGGAAGTATTACCAAGGGAAATTTTATCTCTGGGAGCCAACTGAACTTGAACGTTTCTTTATCTATTTAACTACAATTGTTTGAAGGTGTTTATACGTAAATATATATATATATATATATATATATATATATACATATATATATATATATATATATATATATATATACATATATATATATATATATATATATATATATATATATATATATGTATATACATACATATATATATATATATATATATATATATATATATATATATGTATGTATATACATATATATATATATATATATATATATATATATATATATATATATATATATATATATATCCGTTTACGTTTCTTGTCCATACCTTAGTCTTGTTTGGGGTTTAGTTATTTTTCATCCCCTTGCTTGCCACTGCGGATTGGCGATGGTGGGAGACTTAATTCTGATCGCTAGTAGCGAACCAACATATTATGGGTAGCCCTGATTAGTATAGCTTTGCTTGCTCATGGAGATACACAAACCGTTTCACCACGTTAAGGTATCTCCACTCAGAAAGGACACACACACACACACACATATATATATATATATATATATATATGCATCTCCTACGCCTATTGTTGCTAATGGCCTCGGTTAGATTTCACTAGTTGTCTCTTATCTTGAGCTTTTAAATCAACACTTCTCCATTCATCATCTCCTACTTCGCGCATGATAGTCCTCAGCCATGTAGGCCTGAGTCATCTAACTCTACTAGTACCTTGTTGAGCTCATTTAATTAAATGTTTGGTGAACTAGTTTCTCTTGGGGAGTGCGAAGAGCATGCCCAGACCATCTCCATCTACCCCTTACTATGATTTCATCCACATATAGCACTTGAGTATTTCCTCTTATAGTTTCATTTCTAGTCGTTTGTGGTCTTAACTGGGTCATCCTGTAAAGGAACGGCATAAAGGAGACACAGTGTATGGGGTCATAGGATCTCCCTTGAGGCCTTTGCTTGCCAAAGGATACATCGTGGAGATCTAAGATTTTCATGACTGGATTTGTGGTGAATATTTTCTTTGAATAATCATGATTGAAGCATTAATTTAGGTGGAGAGTCTGTTTAATTCCATAAAATATCTTCCCCTAACTTTCAAATTGGGTACCTGGTAGTTATTACTATTATTATTATTATTATTATTATTATTATTATTATTATTATTACTAGCTAAGCTACAATCCTAGTTAGAAAAGCAGGATGGTATAGTCCAGTTAGGAAAGGAAGTAGATAGAATAGTGTTCCTGAGTATACTCTCATGCAAGAAAACTCTAACCCAAGAAAGTGGAAGACTATGGATGGGCTGTTTGCCATAGCTAAAGAGTCTCCTCTACTCTTACCAAGTGGAAAGTAGCCACTGAGCAATTACAGTGCAATAGTTAACCCATTGAGTGAAAAAGAGTTTGTCAGTTATATTAGTGTGGACTTGTCGGAATCAATCAGCCACACCCATAAAGACTTGCTGAGAACCAAAGAGGGTGTACCCTTCTGATGCCAACCCTTCGAAGTAATATTGAAATATATATATATGTATATATATATATATATATATATATATATATATATATATATTGTGTCAATAGGCATAGGTGGTGATGCTATACATGCTTGAACATAGACTGTGTACAGCATATATATATATATATATATATATATATGTAGTACTATATGCATGCTTGAACATCCTATTTAAGGAGGCTGAACGTTGGCGCAGGTGGTATCATGAACGTTTCGTCAACCCGCCGAGGCTGTATCTCCAAACCCATCCAACTTATCCACGAACCGAGAGATTCAAGTCCCGCATCGCTCATCGCTCGAGTCCTGACAATCAATGACACATGGCTTTGGACAGAACTGACAGATGGGAAAACGGGTACAATGACAACAGTAATTTCTCTGTCGGATGGACAGTCTCTGTGAGACAGATGGCACTGCAGAAGGCAATAATTATCTCCTTTGAAATATCGTCATTGTCTCCGGCAACACTAAAATGTGAAGCAATAATTCTATCCTTCTAAATCAATGACATCACCGTCCAGGGACACCAATCCTTTGGCTTTTGTCTCGAATTGATGCCCATCTATCTATCTGTCTATCGATCTTTTTTATTGATTTATATATATAAATATATATATTTATATATATATATATATATATATATATATATATATATATATATATATATATATATATATATATATATATATAAGCAAATGTCGGGAAAAATGCAAAGATGATGTTTGTGACCTGTGTAAATTAATTAATACAAAAGATTTTTGGAACGTGAACAGAATGAGAAAGAAGACTGGATATGTTGCAGAGTAGAGAGGGCCATGATTTTGAACCAAGGAAATATCTCGAAAAGCATTATAAATTGCGATAACTAATTTCATCACATCGGATTTCAGGTGAAATTGGGTGAAATAATTACTCCTAAAACTTATCGAGAGAGTCAGTAAAGACTGTTCTTTCAACCCCATAGATAACATTAAAGGCTGTGTGGAGGGCGTACGCCCAGTTGTATGAAATCTAATGCTAAGACTTTTCGATTAGATTTGTCAATGATGAATAATGTAATTTGGTTTTACACCAAAAATAGAATCAAGATCTCGCTGGACAAATGATGTTAAACTTTCACGTGCTTGTACAGTACTGATCAAAATAATTTCATGATATATCGATATTCGAAATCTTTATGTAATTTTTATTTTAAAAACTCTTAAAATTTGCATTCTATTCCAAAATTATTATTAATTATACATTTATCAAAATAATATATTATTTACTTGGGGATTTAAATATTTACATATGGGATAACTAATTGTATAAGCCTTTTTGTCCCTAAAATCGATGGGCTAATTTTCTTCTGTGCAACTCGCTCGGAATGAGAAAGGAGCAGAGGAAATCCCAACTGATTCAAATATTTATAGACAATTTAAATAGGCCAATTAAAAGATAAAATCCTATAGACCAAAGCCAAAGATGAAGAAATAAGGAAGAGTGCCACATTAACTATCCACAAAAGTTGAATCGGTAGAACTTCAAAAGTTCAAACTTGCTGTAAATGTTTTTATGTTGAACAGGATGGCATAAGTCTTTTTATAGTTTAAGTAGTTTATTTATGCTTTAATGTTGGTAATGTTCTTAAAATATTTCATTTCAATTGTCCATTAGTTCTCATATAGTTTAGTTAGTTCCTTATCTCCTTTCCTCACTGGGCTATTTTTCCCTGTTGGATCCTATGTGTTAATAGCATCCTCCTTTTCCAACTAGGGTTATAGCATAATAATAATAATGATAATTATGATAATAATAATAATAATAATTAATAAAAAAAGCATTGTACGTAGACAATTCAAAATATTTTGTAGTTTACAGTAGGAACATTAGAGTTTAAAAGACATCATTTATAGACTATAATCTGGAGTTGAGCTTCCAAAGACACAATTCAAAACATCAACATTTGTATCCAGATCGTTTTAAAGACAATTGAAAACAGGGAAGTAAAACACTCTAGACCTATATACTGTTGTCTTTTCGTTTGGGTTACAAGTGAAGTTTCACCAAGTGTTTAATTAGACATACAAACGCAAAAACAAAACTATTCAAATGGAAAGGATAATTTTGAATTGAATTTAAGCCTATTATATTAGGACTCCGTTAATTTTAATAAAAGATCAAGAATTCAAATGAAGCCAAATCATGCCATGCCCTCTTTTCTTTGCTTATACAAGGTCCCTTCTTATATGTAGGCTTACATAATGTCACCAGCTATAACAAACCCTCTACGAAGCTTTTGACCAACAGACGATCGCTAGCTATTATTCCCTGGATTACTTTGAATAGGGAAAAAAGGGAAAAGGGAGAGGATAAAGATAATGAAAAGGGGAAGGTCTAGACACCTGTGATACCAGGTGTAATGGTCTGTTTTCCCCGTCCGAAATTTCCTCCGGGGGAATTATGGCCCCGGATATATATCCCCCGGGGGAACTTTGTCCCAGAATAATATTCCTCCCTCTGGGCCAGGATTTCCTATTTGCGTGGTACTTGGTACTTGGTACTTTTGTTGTCAATCATACAATCGATAATGCGATCAACCATGTGCCATGCTATCAATCTTTTGACTGGTTAATCAAGGACTCCACAAGGCACTAGAAGAGTTGGAAGATCCAGGCCTACATGGCTGAGGACTATAAAGCGTGAAGTGGGAGATGATGAATTGAGAAGTAATGAATTGAAAGCTCAAGATAGAGACAACTGGCGAAAAGTAACCGAGGCTCTTTGCGTCAATAAGCTTAGGAGGAGATGGTGATTAAATGAAGACTCGTTAGCATTCTCACTTAACTATCTTTTTTAGTTGTAATAAGTCTTTTTATAATTGAAAAAAACAACATTTGTATTTATAATCAATATTTGAGGCTACTTTTAGTCCAAATGGATGAGATCATTGGTTAAAGGTTCTACTTTTAAAAGGAATTGAGATCAGGGAAGCAAAATACCCTAGACCTATATAGTCCTTTGAAGATTTACAGTGTTGAAGGACTTTACTTTCCTTACTTTACTTTACTTTACTTTAAGGGTTTCTTTTCTATTCCTGTGCAGCAGGGGAACAACCCTATTATCTACAGGACCTTCACAGTCATTCTATTTTATGCATTCTAAGCGAGATTGTTGATTTAATGACAGTTCAGGCTCTCGGTACCTTCAGTCCGTGCGTGAAGAGTAGAGAGGCGTATTATCCCATAAAGAAAATATTGGGGCATTTTGCGAACAAAGTTTTATTATAATTTGAGGAATAAAAATTATTTATTCACTATGCATAGCACATTATAATTCTAAAGGGTTAAGATATAAGAATTTTGCATAGTTGTTCATAAGATTTAGAACTTAGAAATTATATTTCATGAGTAGTTGGCATCGGTATCCCTCCACAGTGTTCGCTTAGACTCGGTGCTGACAACTACTTTTGGATTATGTGCATCGTAACCTACCGAAAATTTCACTGTGATTCCCGTAGAGTTCAACCACGATGTCCATTTGGTATCTGGGAGATGAGGGATGGCAATTTTATCCTAAGGAAACCAGACTCTGTAATGATACTTTCACTAAAAAACCCTGTGGATGTGAAGACTGTGATGCTTATAAGGGGCAACGTGACTTCATATTCAGGAGATTAAAACAACATAACTACACAGTAAACCCAGCAGTGATTTACCACAAAATCATGTGTAAATGTGAGGGATGTAAAGAAGCCTCTGACCAGCTTCTCAAGTTTAATAAGGAAGTAATCCTTAAGCGACAGAACAAGAGAAAGAAGACTTCTACAGACTCTTCACCAGTGCCAGTATCAGCCCCAGCATCGCCACTTGTGACTCCAAGGACTGAGAGCACAGACTCGTCCTTGTCTGTCCCTACAACTCCTCAGCAATTAGGTGCAACAGCAGTCATCCCTCCTACCAACGAGCCTGAGTCCTCCAACGCCATGGAGACCGAACAGGGGGCCCACTCTATGGACTGCAACTGCACAGATTGCCTCCAGACACTCCTTCAAGAAGCCACTGTTATACAAGAGAACATCCCAGCTACACAGCCAAAGAAGCCTCTGCCAAAGTTTCGACTTTCACAGGCAAACCACGAACTCTCTTATGCCTCTGTTGCTGCCATGGCTGCCAAGCCTGGCATGCAACTCACTGCAAGACCCAACAGGAAAGGTGACCTTATCATCTATCCCAAGGACATTGAGACAGCCAGATTCCTTCAGGAAGACTCCACCTTAACACTGCTGGATCCTGCTTTTATCAGGAAGAAGGCAGTCATTACTAGGTATCCTGTGACGATGCCTATCTCCATTGTAACCTCATGCAGCAATATTGACTGTGCTGTTCGCTGCACAAGCAAGGATGACGTTCCTGTTCAACGCCTAATAGCCACCTTTATAGGTCCAGTTCCCTCCAAACTGAACTTAGGAGTCTGGGGTACTTTCCCCATCGAGGAATACACACCTGAGCCCCTTCGATGTTACAGATGCCAACGCTTTGGACATCATAAAGAAGAATGCAGAGGCCCCATTATTTGCGGTATCTGCAGCCAGCGACATAGCACAGAAGTGTGCATAAAGGCCCACAAAGAAGGGCGACAAACCACATCCAAGTGCCCCAATTGTTCCAAGCCACACCATGCTTGGAATAAGCGCTGCCCAGAGCGTCTCAAGAGGATAGCAGCTATGAAGAATACATCCTCTTCAAACCAAAACAAACCAGCTTCATCCCAGCCACCTAAAGAACAGAGAACTCCTCGCCAGAGAAGACCAACTCAGCCAACTCCTGCTCCTACTTCTACATCTACAATAGCTCCTGCATCTACACCTACAACTGCTCCTAAAAAAGACCAGCAACGACCTGCAACTGTTCCTAAGAAAGATCAGCACCGACCTGCAACTGCTCCCCAAAGGGACCAACAACGACCTACAACTGTTCCTAAGAAGGATCAGCACCGACCTGCAACTGCTCCCCAAAGGGACCAGCAACGACCTTCATCCACTTCCCCTTCCCAAACCTTGACTCAAGCAATTGAGTCTCTCACCTTGCAAGACCTCATACCTATCGCCTTCCAGATCCTTACCAAAGTCCTCTCCCTCTCATCAACCTCCACCTTCCAGCAACTCCTGCAACAGTTCCAGTTCTCAGCCACTGAGCAGAGATAATCCTTCCCTACTTGCAATCCTTCCCTTCCCAATTCCCTATTCCTAAATGGAGAATAGTTATTACAAGGCTGTCTTCCTCATAAGGAAACAGCTCTTGTTTTTCCTGTCTCCCACCCTCTTTCCCTGTTAACCCTCCTCCACCTATCCTTAGGGGGCCTTACTCGTGCCAGCTGACCGAGCGCAGCACAGTTTTGGCCCCCTCCCCCTTTTCCACCACAAAGAGCAGGAATAAACTTCTTTGTTTAAACCTACTCCTTTACTCTCCTACTAAAATTTCCTTCACTCCTCTCCCAGTCTCTTTTACTTACTGGGACTTACTACTATCAATACTTTATCCTCTTACTAAAAACTTTCTTTCGTGGACCTAAAAGGGAGACCCCCTTTTCGGGTTACTATCTACCCCTTGTCACGTCTTGTACCATTCCATTCCATTTTATCATTCATTTATCATCCTTACATATCATTTCCTTTACCTATCCCTAACCTGACATTCCTTTTCCTATATTACCTAACGTTCCTTTTACTAATACAAATTTTACTCTTTGGAGTATACCTTTTACAAACCCAATCCTATTACGGGCTGCCCAAAGGCAAGAGCCCGTGTCATGCTATATGCATGGCAATCTACACACACACACACACACACACTCCCTCCTCTTTGTGATCCAATTGCTAAAACTTGCTATTATTTTTGGTGTTTCAACACTATCATACCGCATCCATTTTCCAAATGAAGACTATTATCCTTATCTATGTAGAAAGTATTAAAATTGCTACGCTAATTTATTACTTTTACAGAAAATTATCCTTTAACGACTCGAATCAATGTATAATAGAATTTAATAATCCTTACTTGCATGAATGGATTTGTTTGCCTGCAATTGCACCTGGCGTTGCAAAGAGAGGGGTCAGATTGAAGTCGTTAAAGCTGGGAGACATACATTAATGGGTTAGTAGGATACTGAAACTATTAAATTTAATTCAGAATCTTT
>NC_090741.1:33961198-33981198 GCF_036898095.1 Palaemon carinicauda | reverse complement strand
GACATATGAAACGAATGCTTTTTATAAACTTTGCCTTTGTCAGACTCCTACAAAAAGCATATTTGATTCAGGTAACATTAATTGTTTCGATGTGGAAAAGTTTGAAAACACGATTCTCATATTCTTTCGTTCTTTGTGAAGGGACCAGAAGAATCTTTTAACTGGTTGGATTTATGTCAAATGTTCTCGGCCAATGACATTGAAGTTCATCGTGATTGGCCAAACAGAGGTTACAGATCAAATGCATTGGCCAATCAGGAGCAAGGTTAACGATTGATAGATATTAGATGTGTATAATTACCGCCTTTAAAAGGAAAAGAAAATAAAAAAATTTTTCTTATAATATATATTATTCTGGGTAAAATTGACCGAGCAGGGCCTGATCTGGAATAAACTTGGTTCCACATGAAATTTTAAGTTTAATTGATCGTTTGGAGATAAAAGGAGAAATACTGAAAAATCTTCACCTAATGATTAAGGGTATGTAAGGCTGATAAAAAAAATGACTTACTGGGTTAGCGTTGCAATAGCATTTATAACCATTGAGGGTTCGAATATCATTGAAGAAGGAGAATTTGTTTATTTCAGTCAAAAGAGGTTGCTAAAACATGATGTCGAAATGTTAACTGTTATTATTATTATTATTATTATTATTATTATTATTATTATTATTATTATTATTAGGTCAGGGCCAACTTCACTAGGTTGTTTGCTGTGAGCGATCATACTAAAGTCTCCTACCATCACCAATCCACACTGGCCGTGGTGATGAAAACTGGCCAGACCCCAGACATGAATAAGGATATGTGTGAGGCCTTTGTCCTGCAATGGAAGAGAAACTGGTGCATTTGTTTTTATATATATATATATATATATATATATATATATATATATATATATATATATATATATATATATATATATACTATATATATATATATATATATATATATATATATATATATATATATATATATATATATATATATATATATCTAGCTGCTAAACATTCAATGCATTGAATTTGGAATATTATTCACCTTTATAAACAGCCCCTTAACCTTATTATCTCTCACAATTCTATCATCATTTTTACTCTTCCCAAATTAAAATGAGAGAGAGAGAGAGAGAGAGAGAGAGAGAGAGAGAGAGAGAGAGAGAGAGAGAGAGACCTTCCTCTCCTGTCTCTTTACTCTGGCGAACTTGTCCCGTGTTGACTCCAGGTGTCTCTTCGACAGGTAAGTAACGATTTGGATTCGAGTTGTTGAAGAGCAAAGGTCAACAACAGTCAGGTCAACTTTCTTGGGGGAAAGTTTCCTTGAGATCGGTTGTTTGTGTTGCCATCAACTTTGATTGTTGTTCTATGGGAGTATGGAGGGTATCCTATGGAATATATGGCTTTATGATATTTTCAAAGAAGGATTAGGCTTACATACAATGTTTTGTGGTTGGTTAGAAGTTTCATAGATGATTGTTTTGTATGTTTAGTATTCTATTTGATGATTTCATTAAATGGCAGTCTATAGGTGTTTAGTATTCTGGTAACTGAGTATTCTAAATGTGGCGCGTTTAGTATTCTGGAATGTTTCTCTCTAAATCACGTCAGATTAAAATTCGTATTTAAGTGTCTTCCAAGTCTGAATATAACCCTTGCGAACATATTTCTTATATATTTTGAGTGATAAAACCTTCAAACATATTAGCTTTACAGTGACTCTTCGACTTGTGTGGACCTGCTTGACTGTGACTCCACTATACAGTAGTATCTTAGGATACATTATGAATGTTCATTAGAAATGAGAATGAACCTCAAACCCACTCATTGCAATGAGCTTTTAATCGAATTAGATTCTTAGTGGATTGTTGGAAGTTTCAGAACCCCCACCCCCTCCTCCCTCCCTCTTTTATCTGGTATTAAGAGCTTCCGTGGGCGTTACCTTTCCGTTATAACACTTTTGTTATAAAGGTCGCTCATTAATGAAAGAGGCAAGGAACAATGACCTGCCTTAAGACTGACCATACATACATATGATCAGCGTCCAAATCTCCTCTCCATCAAGCTAGGACCCGGTAGGGTCAGGCAATGGCGGTTGATGACTATGCAGGTCGATCTTTAGGCTACCCAACCAACGCCCCTTTCCTTAGCTCACAAGGATAGTGAGGTTGCATACGACTATTAGATGTCGAGTTTGAGTGTGTCTTGAATCCCAGTCCAGCAGATCGCCAGGCAGGAACGTTTCCAATAGGAAAGACGAGAGGTTGTTTACCTACTTGGTTGAGATGACTTATGATATTCTTATTTTGGGATTCGCTCCAACTTCTTTCCATTACTTACCTGCCAACATAATGCAAGGCTCCGTGCTGGTTTCGAGCTAGATTATAAGACTTGCTTCAGACTGCCTTAAGTAAAATTCAAGACTGGCTTAATCAGGACTGTACTGTTTTCAGGCCGACTAAATGCATGTTTAAGATGGGCATAAGAATGGCTTCAGGCTTGCATAAGACTTAATTACAATCTGGCTCAAGTACGTCATAAACATGTTTTAAGACTTGCTTTATGCTGGCTGAAAGCATTATACAGTTTGACTTCCAGTTGTATTAGCACCGACATACAGAGTAACTCTCCTATACTGGCTAGTGCAGAAAGTTCTTAACCCCAATGGTGAAAGGATCTCATTATCCACACAATTACAGACCGATCCAAATGCTGCTTAATTTCACTGACCGAGAGACCAGTAATATTCTGAGGGATGTGGTGGCCTATTGGAAACGTCCCTTCCTGTCAATGGCTGAACTGGGGTTCGAGTCCCGCTCAAACTCAATAGTTTCTTGTAGTGTCTGTAACCTCACCATCATTGTAAGCTAAGGATGGGTGTTTTGGGGAAACCAGGCAAAGAAATGACCAGTTAAATGTACGGTTCCATCTCTCTCTCTCTCTCTCTCTCTCTCTCTCATTCTGAGTAAAACACCGAAACACATTCTTATGCAGCTAGGGTATCAGAAACTGACAGCTCAGCAGGTTCTTCTCAGCTGGTCCCTATCAGCAGGCCTTCTTCAGCTGGTGTTTATCTGTTTGACACTTTCCGTCGCTATTCTCTTATCTTTCTTCCTGGGATTTTTTACACTTTTTCTTTCTTTCCCTGTAGTTTCCATAGAAAAAAATGTAACCTACTCTGTTGAAAAACAGTAATTCTAATCCCAAATTCTCCGTAAAAATATACGGGTTTCAGTAAAATAAAGGCGACTGTAATTTTACCATACTTTTTTATTCTATTTTACGGGTTGGTGACCGTAATATCACCCCTTAACGTCAATATATCTTTTCTTAAAACGGTATATGCCTGACAGCATATATTCCAGGATTTTTACCGTTTTTTTTTTTTTTTTTTTTTTTTTTTGCGTCAAACTTTTAGCAGTGTACACATGAAGTAAAATGAAATAAACGAACGAAAAATACTTACTTTTATCAATTGCAAAGTACAGATACCACAGTATAAGGAAATGCACAACTGATAAGTAAATGCGTAGATAGAAATAGGCATAGAATAGATTAGCACATGATTAGATAAAGACAAAATGAACGACAATGTTAATTCCTATTAAGGGGAAGAGATAAATCAACTTAAATCTAGGGAGGGTTTGTTTTTGATTAACCAATCGCTGTAAGAGTTAGTCTCCATTAGGGCTTCCAATTTGAAATTCTCCTGCAGAAAATTGTTCATTTTTTTGTCGATTGGATTTTTATTAAGGACAGGTAGCGTGGATAAACTCTCTCGCTATAGGTAGCGTGGTGTCATATGTGTTACGTTCACTTTGGGCGCTTATACCTACTTACCATTATGACCTTTTTTTTCTTTTTTTTTTTAGTTTACTAATTTGAAGACTTTACTTTCAGTTGGTGAAAAAGAAAAAAATCCTGAATATAGAAATAGCACTTCACTCACAAAATTAAGAAAATAAGTATATAAATATAAATTTGTTCAAATAACAGGCACTGTACACTTAAAAATAATAAACTTCATTAATACTAAATATTCTCTTGAAAGTAGAAAAGTTGCTTAATTGATTGATGTAAAGACATCGAGGATTGGAGCAAAACTGCAAAATCCGTAAAATAAAGAAAAAGCTGTGAATTTTTTTTTACACAAAATCACTCAAATTTTTGGTGTGAAAGGAATGCTATATTTATTGTAGTAATACTTATTGGATCTGGATAAAATTTTCCAAAAGTCATCTACAATGATCCTAGATGATGGCAAAACAACAAAAAAAATATATCGAGTAACTATAAACTTGAAAAGAATGGCTTGGTTTCAATGTAACCCCTACCACACGAGATTTACGGAAATGAAAGGCAAATTTAGATTACTAATAAATGATGGCTATGCATGAAATTTTGACAAAGTAATCTTAAATAACCCTAGATGAGGGCAAAAATAACTTATAGCAATTAATAAAGTAATAAGTAATAAAGCAGTAATGTAAAATGCAAAACTTTAGCGATGGAATAACTTATCCTCTTTAGGGTAACGTAGTGTCAGATATGCACCAATTTCCACTTTGGAGGGCGATATCTGGTGAACGCGGCGGAGCAGAGGTGACACACGTGTTGCTTCTACCAAAGCTGGTGAACGACTGACTCTCCCTGGAAAAAATGCGAGATCATGCGAGGCGTCGCTGCGCAGGAACCAAAAAACGAGTTTTGCGCAGAATCGTGGTGCAGATATGACACCACGCTACCTGTCCAGGGTTGAAGATGAATTCTTAAATAGATATCTTATGTATGTAAAGCAAGAAACAATTAGGAAATGGTTTAGTCTACATTACTTATTGGCATAATGTATAACTGCGTGAGAGCCTTACCTTATTGCCTTATTTTATGCATGGGTTCCCCCAGGTCCCTCAGTGTAGGCACCTCGTATATCCACCAGAGAGTTGCTAATGCATCTTCCTGTGTATTTTGCATCTTCCAGTCTTGGATGGTCTGGGATGCATCTTAGGTATTTATCGAGCTTATTCTTAAACACATCTACGCTCACTCCTGATATGTTTCTTAGATGAGCTGGCAGCGCATTAAATAGTCGCTGGATTACCGATGCTGGTGCGTAGTGGATTAATGTCCTTTGCGCCTTCCTTAGTTTTCCTGATATTTTTTTGGGCACTATCAATCTACCTCGGCTTACTCTTTCTGATATTTTTACAGTCTACGTTCACTCCTGATATGTTTCTTAGATGAGCTGGCCGCGCATTAAATAGTCGCTAGATTATCGATGCTGGTGCGTAGTGGATTAATGTCCTGTGCGCCTTCCTTAGTTTTCCTGGTATATTTTTTGGCACTATTAATCTACCTCGGCTTGCTCTTTCTGATATTTTTAGCTCCATGATGTTTTCAGTAATTCCTTCTATTTGCTTCCATGCTTGTATTATCATGTAGCGTTCTCTTCTCCTTTCTAAACTGTATAGTTTTAAAAATTGCAGTCTTTCCCAGTAGTCAAGGTCCTTAACTTCTTCAATTCTAGCAGTATTGGACCTTTGTACACTCTCTACTTGTGCAATATCCTTTTGGTAGTGTGGGTACCATATCACATTGCAGTACTCGATTGTACTACGTACATAAGTTTTGTAAAGCATAATCATGTGTTCAGCTTTTCTTGTTTTAAAGTGTCTGAATAACATTCCCATTTTTGCTTTACATTTAGCCAACAGTGTTGCTATTTGGTCGTTGCATAACATATTCCTATTTAACATTACAGCAAGGTCTTTAATTGCTTCCTTGTTTGTGATTGTCTCGTTATTAGGTCCCTTTTATGCATATACCTTTCCTTCTCTGTTTCCATAATTTATTGATTCGAATTTATCGGAGTTGAATACCATCCTATTTATCTCCGGCCATTCATATATTTTGTTTAGATCTCTTTGTAGTGAGTTCCTATCTTCATCACAAGTAATTTCTCTGCTTATTCTTGTGTCATCGCCGAAACATCTCACTACATAGTTTTCAACATCACAGTCTATGTCTGAGATCATAATAACAAACAGCAGTGCAGCTAATACCGTACCTTGGGGCACGCCAGATATTACCTGAGCTTCATCTGATTTCTCGTCATTTGCAACCACTATCTGTTTTCTGTTTTACAGGAATTCTTTTACCCATTTTCCTATCTTCCCTACAATATTATGCTTTCTCATTTTTTTCTCTAATATATTATGGTCTACCTTGTCAAAGGCTTTTGCAAAATCTAGATAGATCACATCTGTGTCTTTTTCCTTTATCATATTTTTGTATATGTTTTCATAGTGTGCTATCAGTTGGGTTTGTGTACTTTTTCCGGGCACGAAACCGTGTTGACTTATATTAAATGAGAGAGAGAGAGAGAGAGAGAGAGAGAGAGAGAGAGAGAGAGAGAGAGAGAGAGAGAGAGAGAGAGATTGGCGGAATGCTGTGAACAAAAGAGAAAGAGTAAGAGAGTTTGAATATTGGGTGTTCATATTACGAGAGAGAGAGAGAGAGAGAGAGAGAGAGAGAGAGAGAGAGAGAGAGAGAGAGAGAGAGAGAGAGAGTCTTCTAATACGTGGGTGAGGTCAAAACGACGCTTCCGCTCTGTGCAGCAGGTCTCGAAACGAGCCAATCTGACGCAATTTGGGAACGGGACCAGAGCTCGTCCCGAAGCAAAGTTGATAATTCCAATGGCTTTTATGACGCAATTAGACCTAATCAAAGCAAAAGGGGTTGGGCGTGTCCCCTTCCGGAGACAATTATTGAGAAAGAAATCCAATATTCTCCTGGGGAAGGAAATGTTTGGATCAGAAGAGAGGAAACATTTATTCGGCTTCTTCTTCTCCCGATGGCATCTAAGAGGAATTGGGCATTTTTTAGTGGAGGAGGGGGGGGGAGCGGTGTTGGAGGATGGGGAGGGGTGAAGGGTGGAGATTGGACTGTTGGGACTTGTCTTTAATCTACATCGATTAGACATTGGAAGATGAGGAAATGGTTAGTAGATTGGTTCAATCTACTCTAGGACATTTCCAATATATATGTATATATATATATATATATATATATATATATGAGAGAGAGAGAGAGAGAGAGAGAGAGAGAGAGAGAGAGAGAGAGAGAGAGAGAGAGAGAGAGAGAGAGAGAGGCAGTAGTTTGGCCAGGGCACCATCCACCCGTTGAGATATTACTGCTAGAGAATTATTGGACCCTTTGACTGACCCGACAGTACTACATTGGATCCCTTTCTTTGGTTCCTGCACATTTCTTCCTTTGCCTACTCATACATAGAATAGGCTGGCCTATTCTATACACATTTTCCTCTGTCCTTATACACTGACAACCCTGAGATTACTAAACAATTCTTCTCTCTATAAGGGTTAACTACCGCACTGTAATTGTTCAGTGACTACTTTCCTTTTGGTAAGGGCAGAAGAGACTTTTTAGCTATGGTAAGCAGCTCTTCTAGTAGAATGACACTCCAAAATCAAACCATTGTTCTCTGGTCTTGGGTAGTGCCATTGCCTCTGTAGCATGGCATTCCACTTTCTTTGATTAGAGTTCTCTTGCTTGAGGGTACATTAGGGCCAACTGTTTTACTTTATTTATCTTCCTCTTGTTATTTTGAAGTTTTTATAGCTTATATACGGAAGATTTATTCTAATGTTATTATTCTTAAGCATCTCTTGTAGTTTATATCTGTATTTCCTTTCCTCACTGGGCTGTTTCCCCTGTTTGAGCCCTTGGGCTTATTGCTTTTCCAACTACTAGGGTTGTAGCTTAACAAGTGGTAATATATATATATATATATATATATATATATATATATGTATATATATGTGTGTGTATATACATAAATATATATGAATGTGTGTGTGCGAGTGTGTATATCTTGTTTATTGCCTTCATTATAATTATATTTATAAAACATTTAATATATC
Source organism: Palaemon carinicauda (assembly GCF_036898095.1). Taxonomy (NCBI): domain Eukaryota; kingdom Metazoa; phylum Arthropoda; class Malacostraca; order Decapoda; family Palaemonidae; genus Palaemon; species Palaemon carinicauda. The sequence goes on along the minus strand of NC_090741.1, from coordinate 33,973,263 downwards.
CTGTATACTTAATACTCTTGTTATGCACATTAAAAATTATGGAAATTGTGAATCAAATATTATGTAAGGGATTCATCATCATCATCTCCTCCTACGCCTATTGAAGGAAAGGGCTTCGGTTAAATTTCACCTGTCTCTCTAGCTTGAGCTTTTGAATCAATACTTCTCCATTCATCATCTCATACTTCACACTTGATAGTCCTCAGCTATCCAGGCCTGGGTCTTCAAACTCTTCTAGTACCTAGTGGAGCCCAGTTGAAATTTTGGTGAACTAATCTCTCACCTTGATCTCATCCACATATGACAAACTCGAGTAATCTCTCTTATAATTAGTATTTCTAATCCTCTCCTGCAATTTACTAATATGGAATTTGTGAATCACTTCTGATAAAAATACTTTACCCTTCTCAATTCCATTCGCAAATCTTGAAAGTTTTCCTTATTTATTCTCCCTTTGTCTTCTATTCATAAGTCCCTTGGTACTGCATTATTATAGATACGATAAACAAAAGACGAATAGATTGAATTACTAAACTAATAATAAAGAAATATGATATTCACTGGAGGGAAAAGTGAGAAATGGAAACTCTAGATTTCCTTGGTTTTAAAAGTAAACAGACAATGAAAAAAACCTGCATAACCTCCAATCCTGCTCCTACAAGGAAGATGAAACACTAACATTTCACAATGGAATGAAAATGAAACTGAAAATGCAGTTTGTAACAGAGAAAAAAAAAAAAACATCAAGTTGAAATATCTGGGAAACGTTGACAACGACCATTGCTTAATCAGTAAAAATATTGTGCGGAGCTTAGGAAGAATTTTACAAACCATTTTTTCATCCAGAAACTCAATGAGCGAATTTCTTCTTTTTTTTCCACGAACATTTTGTTTTTCTATTAATATTTTGACTTAGGTTTGTGGTTATTGTTTGATCTTATATATGTTTTTATATTTTTTTCACTTTAATTTTTCTCCTTGCAGAATCTCTTTTCACTTATGATCTTTTGTTCCGTGAAACTTCCTGATTAGCTAATCATATTATTATTATTATTATTATTGTTATTATTATTATTATTATTATTATTATTATTATTATTATTATTATTATTATTATTATTATTAGTTAAGGTACAACCCTAGTTGGAAAAGAAGGAAGCTGTAAGCCCAAGGGCTCCAACACAATAAGAATGTTGACTTGTTTTCAGTAATAGCACCAGTAGAGATATATCTATAATAATTCACCTCAGAGAAAAGAAAAGAGAAATAGAAGAAAAAACACAATAAACTCTTGAAAACGAAACAAGTGCAAAAGGAGAGACAGAGTGAGGCTAATGAGAGACGAGCAGTCCAAGAAGTGATTGAAGAGATGAAGCAAGTCACTCATTAGTCTGTTGAAGGAACGGAGATAGAAGCACCAGATTTTATTAAAGGGGGAAGAGAGATTCAGCAACTATATAGTTAATTCAATGATAAAGTGGAAACAATACCTCTAGAATTAAAGGTTGGAAACAGTAACTGTAGAACTTATTAAAAGGGTGGAAACAATATTTCTAGAATTCATTAGAGGTTGGAAACAGTAGCTACATAGAGAGTGTGACTCTACTTTCAATTTTTCTTATTGCTCTTTTAAGGTATTTCAATCTCTACTTTCCTGGTGAGTTTCATTATTGGTCCAAGGAAAAACAGAGGCTGATCAGGATGAGTAAGAGACAATTGTGTTAGTTCTCAGAAGTTAATTATTTAGAACAATACATTACTAGCAATGTATCATAGATGATAAAGCTATCTTTTTGAATTTCTCTTTATCTTTTGGGCACTGTATCAAATTTCAGCAATCTATGATTCCTTCAGTTTTGCCGTGGATATATGTGTGTATGTGTATGTTTGTTTGTTTGTTTGTGTTACCTCAAAAAATAAACTAAAGACTGGTACTCGTCGTTCTCCAGATCTTGTGAGGATTTAGCCATATATCATTCACGGGAAACATGTGTAGTGTATTGAGGCAAGTAATCTATCAATCAATAGCATATTTTTCAAAAAGCAATGAGGGACGTTGAAGTTATCTGTTTCACTGTTTAGTTTAACAATTATTTTATACTGATATTAAAGGCAGATTTTCTTTATGGCATTGCTGATAAGGACATGATTATAAAAGTGCACATTAGGGTTGACAAAATATATTGTATGAATATATTTGTGAAGTTACACTATAATGGGTTGGGTATGGCTAGATGGCAGCACATGTGACCAGTTCCTCGTCTTGTTAGGACCTTCTGAGGTTGAATCAAGAGAAAAAATACTACATTCTTTATCACTGAATTTGCAACGTATGTGTTTATAGAATCAATTATTCTATTTTGCTTTTGAGATATTGTCTTCTTCACTTATCCGTCCCATTGGAAACGTCCCTGCCGGGCGTTTTACCTGACTGGGGTTGGAGTCAACCTCACGATCGATAGTTTCTTGTAGTGTCTGCAACCGCACCATCCATGTGAGGTAAGGATGGTTTTTTTTTTTGTGGGGGGACTATAGGTCTACCTGCTGAGTCATCAGCAGCCATTGCATGGACCTTCCTGGTCCTAGTTTGGGTGGAGAGGGGCTTGGGCGCAGACCATATGTATATACGATCAGTTTCTATGTCAGGGCAATGTCACTGTCCCTTTCCTCTGCTATTCAAGAATGGCCATTAAACTTTTAAGTCTTTAAACCCACCCCTTAACCCGACTTGCCCATGCCATTTACCTTCAAGATTCATTTGCTTTATGCATTAACTTTATCATAATCGCAGGATTACTTTGATAGTGATATTGAATCATTTGAGTCTAATCTTATCAGGTTCCTGGTTTGGACGAAATTAATTGTCTAACCCACAAGTCTTTATTAGATGATATGCGAATTAAAAGAAAAAAAGAAACTATTCAACAGATAGAAACTGGAGACAGCAATTGAGTTCTAGAATAACTATACTCCAATTTCAGGACAGAATTTTGCAAAGAAAGTCTTTATCATTTCTCGAGTGTCTTTGACTTTGAGAAGTTGTCAAACATATTTTTTTCGAAAATGTCAACTACAAATAGTTCTTAGTTATAGTTTTATATTAGTGCAAATTTCAGTCAGTACGTAACTAGAAAGTCAGAAAATAAAAAGAATAAAGATATACACACAATATGACGAGCAACGAATTTACAAAGCATAAGGGATAATGAGAGAAAAGGCATCAAAATATTTATTAGTTATCTTTAGAACAGATAAAATGCTTGATCTTCTAGTTTGATTATCATGAAATATAGATAGAAATTATAGCCATTGTATCAAATAGGTTCAATGAGATTATTATTATTATTATTATTATTATTATTATTATTATTATTATTATTATTATTATGATGATGTAAGCTACAACCCTAGTTGGAAAAGCAGGATGTCATAAGCCTAAGCGTTCCAACAGGGAAAAATAGCCCAGTGAGAAAAGAAAGTATATAAACTTCAAGAACAAAAGATGTAGACAATACGAAAGAAACATTTTCTAAAACATTTTATGAGAAATAGTTATTTCAAAAATTAGAAACTAAAAAAAAAATCCATATAAGTCTCTATTTATAGTTGATATATAAAAGGTATATTTTAATGTTGTTACTGTTCTTAAAATATTTCATTGTAATTGTTCATTACTTTTCTTGTAGTTTGTCTATTTCCTTATTTCCTTTCCTCGCTTGGTTATATTTGCTGTTGGGGCCCTTGGGCTTATAACATCTAGCTTCTCCAACTAGGCTTCTAGCTTAGGTAATAATGATAATAATAATAATAATAATGATGATGATGATGATGATGATGATTATTAAAATAAATCCTAAAGAAACAAATCCTAAAGAAACAAATATAAATGGCGCTGAAAAAAAAAAAATACCTTTTTCCTCTATTTTTTTTTTCATAAATTTTCATAAATTCAAACTTGTTGTCAGTTGTGAATTCGGCAAAAGTGAGGTAAATTGTCCCTCCGGATGCTCATAAATTGTGGTTTATTCTTCGTAGACTTTGTGGATTTTTCTTATGGAAAACTGCGAAAAAGGTGGAATAAATGTTGTGTGGTTATAATATGCTTTCGAAGAGTTCTTTTTTAATATCTTACGCACAGTTTATAATTTTTTTATTGCATATATATATATATATATATATATATATATATATATATATATATATACACACACTTGATATATAAATATCTATGTATATATATATATATATATATATATATACTTATAAGTTATATATATATATATATACATTTAGATTTATATATATATATAAATATATATATATATATATATATATATATAAATATGTATATATATATATGTATATATATATATATATATATATTTATATATATATCTATATATATATATATGTGTGTGTATATATATACATATATTTATAAGTAATATATATATATATATATATATATATATATATATATATATATATAGTGTGTGTGTATGTTTGTTTGTGTGTGTGGGTGTAATGTAATACCTAGGGAAAATATAAGGCAAAAGGTATCACCAAAACCCACCACATCCTCCTTTCCATATCTTCTTTTAATAGGCAAATCAATATCTGCATTTGGATCAGACAAACGTCAACCCTCCAATTTTCTTAAATAGAAATATTACTATTGTTGTCTGTTCATCGATGCATTGAAAAAAAAAAAACTAAAATTCTCTTTTTATTTACAGGTGGTCCATCATGACAATCATTTGGGGTCCCTTCCTCGTTTTGCTGATGTCAGCAAAGGCAATCGCAGCTGCTCAGGTCACGGAAGGTTCTCCTTTCTGTAGGCTTATTGGCAGCCATCTTGATTGCGACTTCAAGAACTATGATGATGTGAGTATTCACTTATGATTATTTATTCTATTGATATCAAGACTTTGCCAAACGTTCCATTACTTGTATAACCTTCTACTATTATTCTTATTATTACCTCCTTCAACGAAGTTGGGAGGAGAGAATGTTTTCGCCCCTGTTTGTCCGTTTGTTCGTTTGTTTGTGAACAACTTCCTGGCCATAATTCTACTCATAGAATAGTGAAACTTTCAGGGATTAATTGTTATGATAAAACGTGGAAGTGATGCAATTTTGAAAGCCTTAGGTCAAAGTTCAAGGTCAAGGTCGAGCAAAAGGTCGACCGAATTAACCTTAACCTTAACCTCAAGTTCACACATGGTTGTCACACAGATCTCAAAGACGCCTATGATCTAAATTGATTCTAGGAAAGGCAATCTGGTTTCTAGAAATAAGCTGCCGTGACGGATGTTTGCACTCAGAGTGCTTTTCTAGTTAGATTATTATTATTATTATTCCTTGCTAAGCTACAACCCTAGTTAAAAATGCAGGTTACTAAAAGACTAATGGCTTCATCAGGGAAAATAGCCCAGTGAGGATAGGTGCAAATAGAATATCTTTCAAGCTTAGAAAATAATGTGGACGTGATGTCTGCACAGTTTCAAAGGTTAACATACCTTTGTAGTATTTCTCCATTAGTTACTCTATATATATATATATATATATATATATATATATATATATATATACAGTATATATATATATATATATATATATATATATATATATATATATATATATATGTATATATATATATATATATAGAGAGAGAGAGAGAGAGAGAGAGAGAGAGAGAGAGAGAGAGAGAGAGAGAGAGAGAAGATTTTTTCTTCCTCAGATTTTAGAGAAGTTCTATAAAACAGAATAAATTCACCAGCTTTGTGCTCTACCATAAATCCTTCATTTACTTCATAATATCTTCTGGTTATCAAAATTATTTGTTTCCCCTTGAAGACACCACTGAGGACCATCTTTATTTGCAGCAATAGCTTTCTAAGTTCCCCAGAAGTCCCATTGTGTTTCTTTTCGTTGACTTTTGAAATGACTTTTGTTTCAAAAGCTACGAAGAAAAGGATCTAATCCTCATCGCCAATAAATCTTCCCCCGAGGTAAAGGGATTCTGGTTCAACTCTTATCCTATATATATATATATATATATATCTATATATATATATATATATATATATATATATATATATATATATATATATATATATATATATATCCCTTTCTGAGTGAGGATACCTTAATGAGGTAAAAGGGTTTGTGCACCGCCATGTTCAGCAAAGCTGTACTAGTCAGGGCCACCCATACTGTTGGCCATCGTGGGAAGGAAAACTGGCCAAACCCCAGACATGAATTGACATGTCTGAGGCCTTTCTTCTGCAGTGGAGTAGAAACAGCTGCAATTGTGGTGGTTGCATATATATACTGTATGCATACATGCATACTTATATATACACATAACCATTTGTGTGTTTCTATCCCTTTATTATCTCTGTGTAACTTCTGTGTAACAACGATAGCCAATATGTCTTTCCATACGTAAACATGCCACCCTACCCCACACTGAGATCAGCCTCTCTTAACTCTGGACTGTGCTTTTAGTCCTCTCAGGTAGAGTTCTTTATAGGGTGTCTCTGATATCCTGTGATAGTACTAACTCTTCAATTCCAGCCTCTAGCCTGCATTCATGTCCCAGCAATGAGCCCCAATCTTATAATGATCATTCCCGTCTTATCATCAGTATCAATACTAGATTGTGATGTTTATTGGGTAGTGCAACTTTGTCAGCTGTTACTCCAAAAAAACATTAAAAATGTTAAGCTATCTACGGTATCTTGTGATTCTACAGAATTGTTTCTAATCACCAGATAGTGCAGGTGGGGCTGACCTCTGGAAGATCACTCGACAGGGTTATCATCCGTTCAGCTATGAGAGTCGAGGTGAGAGTTGATATCTGCGTGAAATTATCGTTCGTCAACGTTCGTCGTGTGACACTCAAGGAGCTCGGCAGTCTGAGCGATCCGGTCCACCCCTTGAAGGATTGCTCGAATATGAATGTTATCATTCACAACTCCTCAATTGAAAAACTTCCCTTGAATACTCGTGGGATATCAGTGACGTCATCGTACATCAGTCATCTAACGCTGCCCCGTCTGAGAGGATATATAGTGTCCAATTTTTCAATGTTTGGGATCGTCAACATAGACGAAGCAGTCATCAATCAAACTTTGTACTTGAAGGACTGTTATCCAAAATCTAAGTAAATTAGAAATGAATTCGAAAACAAGTTTTTATCTTGTTAATACAACAGTTCTTCATTGTCGTCCAAATGTCTTATCATTTGGAAATGGATCTTCACTTCTCATGAGTCCAAGCGAAGGGGTTAACTTGAGTGGACCAGTTGATTTGAAACCAGGTTCTCTTGTGAATATTTACGGGCCTGCGCATAAAATCAGCTTCGTGTTATCTGGTATAAGTCAATCAGAAAATTTAAATGCAGGCACCAAATCTACTCTAACTGAGAGACCTTTGTCAATTAATGAAACCTTATTTGGAGACAGCACTTACATTTTTATCCTATGCATTCTCCTTCTGCTCCCAGGAAATTTATATCTTAGCTTATGTTTTATGAAATCAAGGACTGGGTCCTCTATCTTTTCTAATTATCTGTTAGTGAATGAGAAGACTGGTAAATGAAACAAATATTATCACTTTTATGTCTATTTCTCTGATTATTGTACACACAGTCTCAGAGAACAGACCTGGAGGTCCTTTACTTGACCACAGCTTCTGGGATGAAAAGTCCTTTTATGAAAAAAGGCTAAGAAAAGTGGCAAAGGGTAAAAAGAACCTTGTTAGAAATTGGTCATTACATTGGGGTCACAACTCTTTAAGTAAAATTTAGTACAATGTCATTTGAAACCTTACAGGGATTCCTAATACAGCATGTTCCTCCCCAAATATCTCTTTAGTATTAATAATATCTGTGTTAAATTCGTGTACCAATAGTGGAAGAAAGACCAGATATCCTCAGAAGCAAAGTTGATTGTCTTTTCAACTAAATGAAAATTAAAATCCTCTTCACTTGATTTTACTGAAGAAGTTCTAGAAAAATAGACAAATACTTTGCTCTACATATAGACTGAATATGAGGGACTTGAACCCGTTTTCTGGCCAGAAATATCCTTTGAATTATATGAGCAGAGACACAAAAATGTTACTTATTTAAATTTAGATACTAATCTACGTAAATTTCTATTACCATATCTAAACTTTATTATGGTGGATCAACTCTTTAGGAACCAATGTGCGATATACTAAACCTTTTACTTTGATTAATTTAATAAAAACTTCTTGGGAAAATATAATGATTCGTCAGGTTGACTGAATTTATTCAAAAAACCACTTAAGCTTCCCTGTTACAGAGCAGCTGTCACTAAAGGTGTAGAATGCCTCAGACTTCTCTTATTCCTTTACTGCTAATGTTGGCAAGTTTCTTATTTTCAATACTAATCATTATCAATCACGAGAGTCTGGTCGAATTTCCAGGTCTATCAACACCAAGTTTAGATTTGACAAAAACTAACCAAAGTTTTATTAGATAAATACTACAACTGTAAGACACAAATAGCTTAAGAGATAAAAGGAAGTCACTTGTACAGGGAACACATTATTCTTTACCTTATCACTTGTATATTATATCTTACCAATCCATGTTTGCTAACGGTTATACTCATATAAGCGGATGAGCAACCTAGTGGAGTAATCAGAGCTTTGAGTGTGGAGGAAATCACAGGCAGCAGGTGACGGATTGGGTTTATGGCTGTAGACAAATTGTCTCATTGGATTTTACTCCTGATACCTGGCGGTTGATCTTACTAGAATTAGTATGGACCGGCAGGGGCACTTGCCTTAGTTAGATAGGTACTGTGCATCACAAGGAACTGGCTATCCTTTGATGAATCTAGCCAATGAATCCCCTGAGGCCCTTTGCGTCAGTAAGCGTAGGAGGAGATGATAATGATGATTATCATGATCATGATTATATGTATTCCCAAACAAATAATAGGAGAGCCTGTTATGACACATGAGAATAATTAAGGGATTTGCATCTTTAAGAGAAAATGATGGCTGAACTTGCTTATCGTACAATGAAATGCATCTATCTAACAATTCTCAATGATTCGAAAGTTGAATCCCACCATTAATGCCTTACTTAAGTTGTTACTCGTCATATTCCATCCACGTGGACTATTTTTACTGATGGATCATAAAGCTAATTTGATCATTACATATTAATTATAGTATAGTAGCTCTCTCTCTCTCTCTCTCTCTCTCTCTCTCTCTCTCTCTCTCTCTCTCTCTCTCTCTCTCTCTCTCAAACATTTGTTGTGGTTGCCAAAGGCACTGGATATTATATAAATCTGAAGCGATGGTTTATGGTCCAAATTCTCCCCCCCCTTTCTCTCTCTCTCTCTCTCTCTCTCTCTCTCTCTCTCTCTCTCTCTCTCCTCTCTCTCTCTCTCTCTCTCTCTCTCTCCCCGAGGTGTTATTCCCTTCTGGCGGACAACAGGTGGTCTTTCTCGAGGTACTCACCCACCTGTTTCGGATGCAATATTTTCCCTGTTTTTCAATTTCTCTTAGTCTCCCCTTCGCGTGCGTATGCGTTTTCTTTCTATTTTCTCCAATAAAAGCCCAGTTTTTGCGTTATTTTCTCACTTTCCCCCTGCTTTGAAAATGTGATATACTTTACGACGCCATTGTCCTTTTATATTTCTAGAAATTTTTATGCAGTGTGTACGAAGAAAAATGTCAGGTAGACTAAATCGAAGGAAATGGAGTATAAAAGAACAAAAGTTTTGCGTATGCAACCTGCGGAAGCAGAAGATTATGATTGTACTCTTTGGATTTTTCTAGTAGAATAAAGCTCCCTTGGTTATCTAATTAGATATTCTTAGTATTTACGATCCTCGGCTTTAGTTTTTCTGTTTTTATTCAGATGATAATCATTATTCTCTGGACCTCATTAGTAAGTATCCATCATGCTAATTTGCCTCCAGAAATTGTAGATGTTTAGCAGGATTAATCTTAATGTTTTTTTTAAAGAAAAATAGATAAAAACATGACATGTAATGCGAATGATAAATAATAGAGGGGTATTAAGAATAACAAATTGGATCCATAGAGACTGCAAAACAGCAGGGGAAGAAAGAGAAGATGGTGTATTGACGAACTAAAAAAAGTTTGCGTGTGTGGACAGGCATAGAAAGGCCATAAACAGATTGGAGTGGAAGGACATGTCTGAGACCTTTAATCTCCAGTGGAATAGAAACGGCTAATGATGATGATCATGATAATTTTCTGTTTTGAATGACTGTAAAACTTATTCCCGTTGGCAACACCCAGAGATCGGGGTCCCTCTAAGCACCCAAAGTATGAAGTGATCCTTCAAGTCCTTAAAGTCATACTTCAACCCCAGTACTGTTATCTTATCCTTGAGCTTGAATCCTTAGACTTTGAACTATATCCTACTTTGATCCTACCAACTGTCTTTCGACCCAACGCTGAAGGTTTATCTTCCTGATAAGCCCATTTTTCATTAACACTTGACGAGTTTACGCGACCCGTCAAATAGGACGACTAGATATTTAGATAGATATGCACACACACACACACACACACACACACACACACACACACACTCTCTCTCTCTCTCTCTCTCTCTCTCTCTCTCTCACCAAGGTATGATTATACTTTCTACCCAAGGGACGACGGGGAGAACTGAGCGTGACCGAAAAGAAATATACATAAACACACACACACATTATATATATATATATATATATATATATATATATATATATATATGTGTATATATATATGTTTCCACACACACACACACACACACACATATATATATATATATATATATATATATATATATATTGCCACACACCTGCTCCTTATTATACATGGGAAATATCTTACTAACACTTGGAGAGCTTCATAGTAGATGGTAATATAAAATATGCTTCCAGAAGATATTGATGTCCTTACTGTGCTCTTAGTCGAGAAAACCATTAAAAATTACTCAGTATGTCTGTAAGTGAGGCCATAAATTATCTAAAAGTATACACAATGCTTAACTCTTTTGTAATATCAATAGAGGAGGACATGGGAACAACCAACTTGTTCTCAACTCTTGTCATTCTACAAGTTAGGGATATTCCATTTGAGATATTTTTCCCACTTTTGGTTGTTTGGACCAAGCCTTGGTATTTGTTAATTGCTCTTAAACAAGGCTAGCAAATTGCTTAACCTTAAATGAAAATGTTTGTTAACATTTCATCTTTATATTTTATACATACTACTGATATGAATAGCTTAACTGCTTTGGTTGGAACCCTTGGGCTTATAGCATCCTGCTTTTCCAACTAGAGTTGTAGCTTAGCTTCTAATAATGATAATAAAAAAAAGTGTGAATATATAAACTACCAAAAATATTGATGGATTTATAGTGTATATAGGATGATATTAGAGGCTGACTCTAGTTATTATATCTTGTCAGGATATCACAATCATCTCCAACTACCACATAATAATAATAGAAAGAAAAACAGTGAACTGCCACTTTGAATTAGATTTTCTTCAATGCTTAAGAGATTCTTGCAATAGAACTTTACTTGTAGCTAATTTTATTGCTCATACTTTCCCTGTGGGAACATAAATTTTTGTTATTATAAACTCCAAACGAATTAATGCCTAAAAATAACCCACCATCATAGACAGACAATATTTGGTCAGTTAGACCTGTATGGAAAGAATGCCTTAATCATCTTTATTTTCATCAATTTGATTGATAATATTATTATAAACTGTAAAATTCATAATACCATCCACACCTCAGGATTGTGTGTGTAATCGACGGATAGGTTTGCTTGAAAAGCAAATGGGTGTTACAAACTAATACACACCTAAACAAAGCCATTCCAACACTTAAAACCCTAACAGACACCTCACATGTCTCGAACTGTCGACCTAACAGTGCCAGGACTCCTCGCTGCTGGGAGGAAGGACGCTGGTGAGTGGTACAACGCATGAACATACGCTACTAGGGTTAAAGTGCTGTCACTCACGGCACCCCATCAGGATTACGG
>NC_090741.1:33941198-33953698 GCF_036898095.1 Palaemon carinicauda | reverse complement strand
ACAAAGTCAGACCAGGATAAGGCTTTAAACTACTGAAGGCCTGTATCCTGTACCTTTCTCTAACAATATTTTAAATTTTTACGATGCAAATGACAGCTGTGAAGCGAAACGTATCAGCAAAAGGCCAATTAGAGAAAAATTAACAGGTTGAGACATTTTCAACTCTCTCTTTGCAATAAGAAACAGTAATTACTTTCAGATAAATCACTGAACCGCAACAGAAGGGAGATGGTCCCCCTCGTAGGTCTATTGTTGCTGAGAATTCCGGCTATAGATTAGAAAATTGCGCCGCCTAGTGACTGGGTCATGTTTTCGGTAATATTGGAAGTTTTCTTTATTTGCATCTCATTCCAGACTAGACTGAATGAATATTGTTAATAGTGAAGCTTATTGAATTCCATTTATTAATTTGTATTTCTTAGGATTGACTAATTCTTTGTATTCTGTTTCCTCGTATCTTTTAAATGGGGACTAATAGGCATTGTAAAAGATGATAGTAACCACACCAACAACAACAACAACAACATTAATAATAATAATAATAATAATAATAATAATAATTTAAAGAAATAAAATATCTGGTCCAAAAGGCAAAGGCAAATATCTATGGAGGTGATTATATCATTATTAACCCGATTTGAGTTGTCACAAAATCCTAATTTAATGTTATTAAAAGTGATAATTAATGCTTTCGTTGGAGAATGAAATGAATCCGCGTTACAAGTGTGTTTTATACTAGATTTTCTTAGGCTTATAACAATAATATGTTCTTTTTTTTAGAAATGTCAATATGTTTATATTAAGTTAAGAAACTAAGCATTTATACATTATAATTATTTGTAATATACCATTAACTGTCACTGCTTGAAAAATTTGAAAATAGAGTAAGAAGAATTGCAGGCGTAGTGAAGGTAAAGGAGGTGAGAAGAGTTCCACGACTGAGATGGTGTGGGCACGTGTTGAGAATGGATGGTGGGGAGGGAGTGAGGAGGGCATAGGAGGAACCTGTTATTTGCAGGGGGCAAAGATCGAGAGGGAGAGAGAGAATTAGATGGCGAGATAAGGTGAAGGATGTTATGGAGAAAGAAAAGTTTTGGTGGAAGAGGATGCCTTTGATAGAAGGCATTGGGGAGGGTGGTTCAGGCAACCAACCCCTTAACGTGGGGTTAACGGTGGGAGAGAATAGTTATTAGAATGTATATAAGAATCATGAAAAGCATAATAGTATTAAATACGGGACATATAAAATGACGAAAAGTCTTCAAGCAATCTCACCCGAATCTAATTCAATAACTGGAAGAGACAACCACCGTCCCTTGAATGTAATTGCAATGACCGATTGTAAATCACTCGAGGATGAAGCCATGAATCGAGGCTATTGCTGCAGTCTCGGCTAATCAATACCAGTTCGGATCCAAAAGCAGAAATAGAAATAGAAACTAAGAATTGACATTCAAGATGATGTCTCTGGCATGGCCAAAGGTGCCTTCGCTCGGGGGAATTATGTAGCGTGGAATCAGTGCCTTTGAATTTCCGTTTATTTACCTGTTAGAAGATATTAATTTTCTAAACTCCAAACGTGATATTCGTCAAGGTTATTCGCTCTGGGAGAGAGAGAGAGAGAGAGAGAGAGAGAGAGAGAGAGAGAGAGAGAGAGAGAGAGAGAGAGAGAGAGAGAGAGAGAGAGAGAAAATTTTCAATCAAATTAGTAAATGCATAAAAATACACTCATTACGTCCCCCATATTTACATACACACATGCATACATGCTTATTAAGGATTGGCCTTCTAATTATATATTAGAACACTTACGACGTATTATATATTATTATTTTAAAGGACAGTTTAGTGGATTTTATTTTAGGTATCTCATCTCAATATACAAATATTTAGACTCTAATATATATATATATATATATATATATATATATATATATATATATATATATATATATATATATATAATTATTATTATTATTATTAGAAGTAGTTAAGTCTCCGCCTACATTCTGTATTCTCAAATAAAACCTACAATAGATAATATGTAGGCTATTTAAAGTTATTCCCGGTCTTGGGTACTTTTCTTTTAGTACCTCTCTATATCAATTTTTTATTTCCTCATTACTGACTCCTCTGTTCACAGGTTTATTCTCACTATTTGTACAACCCTGATTAAACTCCTAAGGAGTTGTATAGCGTCCTAAGTGAAAGTAAATATTTATGTTTGTTCTTTGCCACCCGAGTCCCTTTGCTTCACGGAAGCGTCTTTTGGGGCATATGCTTCTTTACACTTTGTGAAAAGTAACTGTTTGCTAATACATACAATAAGTGAGTTCTGATTCTTATACCTTTTTCTCTGGTTACGGATTATTTTTCCCTTGTCTACACTTACACCGAATAGTCTGGCCTATTCTTTCCACATTCTCCTCTGTCCTCATGCATCTGACAACACTGAGATTACCAAACAATTCTTTTTCACTCAAGGGCTTAACTTCTGCACTGTAATTGTTCAGTGTCTACTATCCTCTTGGTAAGGGTAGAAGAGACTCTTTGGCTATGATAAGCAGCTATTTTAGGAGAAGGACACTCCAAAATCAAACCCTTGTTCTCTAGTTTTGGGTAGTGCCATAGCCTCTATACCCTGGTCTTCCACTGTCATGGGTTAGGGTTCTCTTGCTTGAGGGTACACCCAGGCACACTAATCTCTCTTCATTGTTTATAAACAGTATATATATATATATATATATATATATATATATATATATATATATATTATCGTTGTTACTGATCTTAAGATATTTTATTTTGTTATTCATTACTTCTTATAGTCTATATACTTTATTTCCTTTCCTCACTGGGCTATTTTCCATGTTGCAGCCATTGGGCTTAAAGAATCCTGCTTTTCCAACTAGATTTGTAGTTTAGCAAGTAATAATAATAATAATAATAATAATAATAATATCTGTTTTTATACAAGATTATTACTTCATTTAACCATATATTCCTTCAAAAACAAAAGGCTCATTTTAGAAACCTTCTCCAATAACCTTTAAGCATCAAATAGTTTCTGATTCTGACGTCACTGCATCGATAAATCAAACCCTTCAAGTAATTAAAAATGTTTGGTAAAAATGTCGATTGAAAACGAATTCCAAACACGATCGACTCTAATGAAGCTGCCGATGATGAACGGAGTCTGTCGAAATGAGAATCCAATATTAAGGAAAACAGCGCCCGGCCACATCTCCCGTCCCATTCCGGCAAGATTTTCCCATTTGTAGCCAAATTCATAGCGAACAATGGAGCTGCCAGCCCGTGGTCGCCTTCGTTCGGAGCCAGCCAGGCGACGAAGAGTCTCCTGCTTCTCAATACGAATAAGAACGCAAGAAAAGTAGTAGCAACTGGGTCCTGTACTATTTACTTGTTAGAGTTTAAAGATTTAAAGGCCGCGCATGAATGGCAGAGGCAAGGGACAGGGCTATGAACGTGTGGAAAGTAGTTAATGGGTCCTGTACGTTTTGCTTGTTAGAGTTTAAAGGTTTAAAGGCCGCTCATGAATGGGAGGTGCAAGGGACAGAGATATTGCCCCAGCAAGACAATACCCTAGAGGCCGGGAGACTGTCATCCCCAAGCCTCCTCTCCACGCAAGCTAGGACCAGGGATGACCAGGCAATGGCTGCTGATGACTCGGCAGGTAGACCTATAAGCTCCCCAAACACGCATCTATAGCTCACAAGGATGGTGAGGTTGCAGACACTTTAAGGAATTAACAAGTTTGAGCGGGACTGGGACCCCGTGTGGCGATCATCAGGTAGAGACGTTACCAATAGGTCACAACAACCCTATTGTTGATATAATCAGTCCTGTGTAACATTTCGCTTTATCTGTCTTATGTGATTTGCATTTTATTAATCAAATCGCAAAGTTTTATCAGATCAATTACCATTGGTATAGAAGCAATCTATTACTGAAAACAACTCTGGAATGAATGAAGTAGGTAGAGAGGCGATTTAATTCTTTTAAAGTTGTTTCAATCAGGCTGAATAACACAGAAAGATTCAATCAGGCTGAATAACACAGAAAGAATGGTCTTTTAGGTTTAAAGGTCGCTCATGAAATGGGAGAGGCAAGGGACAGTGACAATGCCCCAGCTATACTCAATTTTTTTTTTTTTTTTTTTTTTAATGAGGCGCATTTGCACTGACTCGCAGGGGTGCCCTTTTAGCTCGGAAAAGTTTCCTGCTATCTGACTGGTTAGAATTATCTTGTCCGACCAATTAGCGATCAGGAAACTTTTCCGAGCCAAAAGGGTACCCTTGCGAGTCGGTGCAAATCTGCCTCGCTAAAAAGAATCGACTATAGTTGAACAATAATGCTCTAGATATTGAACATATATCCATATGATCCACGCCCAAACCCCCTCTCTACCCAAGCTAGGAATAGGGAGGGCCAGACTATGGCTGCTGATTATTCAGCTATGCAGGGACGTCAATAGGCCACTACTACTACTACTACTACTCTCTCTCTCTCTCTCTCTCTCTCTCTCTCTCTCTCTCTCTCTCTCTCTCTCTCTCTCTCTCTCTCTCTCTCTCTCTCTCAAGGTCTTCATAACGAGCAAACCTGGCAAAAGGGAATACGAAGGCAAGGATAGTTTACCAGATCATGGTAGATAATGTTAACTGCAAGAGAGTCAATTATCAAATGGAAATAACCATATTTGGTTATCATTATAAGATTAAAAGTTTATAAGTATCATTCATACACTTGGAATTCTAAGAAATTTCTATGTGCCATGCTTCTAGCATTAGGGGTTCTTTGACATCTATTTCGAAGTGCCATACTTCTATCATTAGTGGTTTTTTTACCTCTATTTCTATGTGCTATACTTCTAGAATTATGGATTTTTTAACCTCTATTTTTATGTACCTTACTTTTAGCATTAGGGGTTCTTAGACCTCTTATTTCGAGGTGCCATACTTTTATCTTTAAGGTTTTTTTTTTAAACTATTATTTCGAGGTGCCATACTTTTAACATTAGGGGTTCTTTGACCTCTTATTCAGAGGTGCCAAATTTCTTGCATTAGAGGTTGTTTAACCTCTTATTACGAGGTATCATATTTCTAGCATTAGAGTTTCTTTGACCTCTCATTTCGAGGTGTCATACGTCTAGCATTAGAGGTTCTTTGACCTTTTATTTCAAGGTGTCATACTTCTAGAATTTGATGTTCTTTGACCTCTCTTTTGAGATGCCATACTTCTACCAGTAGACGTTTTTTACCTCCTATTCCGAGGTGACATAATTTTATTAGGGGTTCTTTGACCTCTTATTTCTCTGTGCCATACTTCTAGCATTAAAGGTTCTTTGACCTCTTATTATGAGGTGCCATACTTTTAGCATTAGAGGTTCTTCGATCTCTTATTTCGAGGGGCCATATTTATATCTTTATGGGTTCTTTGACCTCTTATTTCGAAATGCCATACTTTTAGCATTAGAGGTTCTTTGACCTTTTATTTCTAGGTGCCATACTTCCTGCATTAGAGGTTCTTTGACCTCTTATTTCGAAATGTCATACTTCTAGCATTAGAGGTTCTTTGATCTCTTTGTTTCGAGGTGCCTTACTTCTAGCATTGAGGTGTTTTTGACATCTTATTTTGAGGTGTCATACATCTAGCATTAGAGGTTCTTTGACTTTTTATTTCGAGGTGTCACAGTTCTATTATTAGATGTATTTTGACCTCTTATTTTGAGGTACCATACCTATAGTATTGGAAGTTCTTTGAATATCTAATTTTTATGTGCCATACATCTAGTATTGAGGGTTCTTTGACCTCTATATCAGGGTGCCATATTTCTAGCTTATGGGGTTTTTTGACCTCTATATCGGGGTGCCATATTTCTAGCTTATGGGGTTCTTTGACCTCTATTTCTATGTGCCATACTTATAGCATTAAGGGTTTTTTACCTCTTATTTCGGGGGAGCAACATTTTTAGCATTAGGGGTTCTTTGACCTCTTATTTCGAGTTGATATACTTCTATCATTAGGAATTCTTTAACCTTTATTTTTATGTGCCATTCTTCTAGCATTAGAGGTTCTTTGGCCTCTAATTCAGGGTGCCATATTTTTAGCATTAGAGGTTCTTTGACATCTGTTTTAAGTGCCTTACCTCTAACATTAAAAGCTATTTGAACAATGCTTTTAGCTACCTTTCATTCTAGCATTAGAAACTATTTGACCTTTTTGATTAAAGGCTTTTCGTCGCTGTTCCCTTCTGTCTCATTTATTTTTCTAGTGTTTTCCTTAGTCTGTCAGGTTCCGTGAGATTTCGCGAGGGATTTCATTGCCATGTGTCTTCAGTTCGTCAGATTCCTCAGAGAAATCAATGGCATTAATGTCTTGACCCATCAGAGCGATGGTTAGAGACAAGAATGCCATCCATTTCTCTGCATACACGCCATCATGCCAAAGTAAACGACGAGCAACACAGTATATTTACCAACACTGCTCAGTTGAATCATTCTGCCTCCGTCTTCATTTCCTTCAATCCGTCTTTGCGCCAATACAAAGCCTCGTAGTTTTTTCCTTTAGTGTCCATTTATAGGGCATCGTCGAAAAAGCCAAAGCAAAGAATCCTTCAAAACACGTACTCTATGAACGTCAAGGCTCCGCAACTACCAAAACCATATGTAGATGAAGGTGTTCCTAATAGCCTCCAGTTGGTGTTGTAGTTTTAACCCTGAGTTAAGTGAAATCCTCCTCCCAGTGGTGTTTGGAAAGTGTCCAATAACAACACAAGAAAGTTCACTGCGTAAACATGTATAGCCATATACAGATCCTGAGAGTTGAAGGAAGCTTCATTTGAAAAAAAAATCGAAATGAGGTCTTCAGAAGGCATTTGTAGTTCGCGGCCGAGCCGTTCAGAACTACTACGGGGAGGTTCTGTTCTGAAGTCATTCAGAACTCTACGCTAAGTCTACGGTGATGTCTTTTGAAGACTTTTGGAGATCCGGGAAAATTTTCTTGAGATGTTGTTCAGGGACTTCCGGGAAGATTCTTTTCTGTAGGTATTCAGAGCTCCATGCTTAGTCTATAGCTATTTCTTCTGGAGCCATTTGGAGATCCGGTAAAGTTTTCTTCCGAAGCCGTTTAAGACCTGTGAAAAATTCTCGTCTTCTCTCGTTTCAAAAGACCCTAGTAACTCATCATTATCATCACCATAATAATAATAATAATAATAATAATAATATATATATATATATATATATATATATATATATATATATATATATATATATGTATGTGTGTGTATGTGTGTATGTGTGTGTGTGTGTCATCAGCCGTGATTAGTCCACTACAGAACAACGGCCTCACGCATTTCCTTTCACTTTGCACCTGTTTATGGTCTTTCTACGCCAGTTTATGTCCCCAAATTTCCTAAGTTCGTCAACCCATCGTCTTCTTTACCTTCCCCTGCTTGTTTTATAATCTCTAGGGACCCAATCTGTGACTCTTAAATGTCCATCTATTATCTTTCATTCTCATTATATGCACCTCCCATGTCCATTTCTTTTTGTTACATGTTCTTATAATATTCTCTACTTTAGTTCGCTCTCATATCATGAGGTTTTGCCTTTTTCAATTAATCTTCTAACAGTTCTGTGTCCACATTTATGACCTGTTGTTGTCACTGTTTAATCACGAAGGAAGAATTGGGAGAAATATAATAAGAATTTGATGAACATTCCGTCTCTTCTCTTGTCTTGTATTTTATGAGAAAATAATGAACTGAATTTGCTTTGGTACACGAGAGAGAGAGAGAGAGAGAGAGAGAGAGAGAGAGAGAGAGAGAGCTACAAGGAGTTACAAGGATTTTGGATGTCTCAAAGACTTTTTAGTCCATCAGCACAGAGAGAGAGAGAGAGAGAGAGAGAGAGAGAGAGAGAGAGAGAGAGAGAGAGTTACAGGGATTTTGGATGTCTCAAAGACTGTTTAGTTCATTCGCAGAGAGAGAGAGAGTTACAAAAATTTTGGATGTCTCAAAGACTGCGAATAGACCTATTGCTCCAAAGGACTTATTTACCAATATGAATTATCCTTAAATACTACTGATGTTTAATATCAGATTTCTGGTGGTGTTTTTAATTTCTATTACCATGCCTAAACTTTATTATGGTGGATTAACTCTTTAGAAACCAATGTGCGATATACTAAACCTTTTACTTTGATTAATTTAATAAAAACTTCTTGGGAAAATATAATGATTCGTCAGGTTGACTGAATTTATTCAAAAAACCACTTAAGCTTCCCTGTTACAGAGCAGCTGTCACTAAAGGTGTAGAATGCCTCAGACTTCTCTTATTCCTTTACTGCTAATGTTGGCAAGTTTCTTATTTTCAATACTAATCATTATCAATCACGAGAGTCTGGTCGAATTTCCAGGTCTATCAACACCAAGTTTAGATTTGACAAAAACTAACCAAAGCTTTATTAGATAAATACTACAACTGTAAGACACAAATAGCTTAAGAGATAAAAGGAAGTCACTTGTACAGGGAACACATTATTCTTTACCTTATCACTTGTATATTATATCTTACCAATCCATGTTTGCTAACGGTTATACTCATATAAGCGGATGAGCAACCTAGTGTAGTAATCAGAGCTTTGAGTGTGGAGGAAATCACAGGCAGCAGGTGACGGATTGGGTTTATGGCTGTAGACAAATTGTCTCATTGGATTTTACTCCTGATACCTGGCGGTTGATCTTACTAGAATTAGTATGGACCGGCAGGGGCACTTGCCTTAGTTAGATAGGTACTGTGCATCACAAGGAACTGGCTATCCTTTGATGAATCTAGCCAATGAATCCCCTGAGGCCCTTTGCGTCAGTAAGCGTAGGAGGAGATGATAATGATGATTATCATGATCATGATTATATGTATTCCCAAACAAATAATAGGAGAGCCTGTTATGACACATGAGAATAATTAAGGGATTTGCATCTTTAAGAGAAAATGATGGCTGAACTTGCTTATCGTACAATGAAATGCATCTATCTAACAATTCTCAATGATTCGAAAGTTGAATCCCACCATTAATGCCTTACTTATGTTGTTACTCGTCATATTCCATCCACGTGGACTATTTTTACTGATGGATCATAAAGCTAATTTGATCATTACATATTAATTATAGTATAGTAGCTCTCTCTCTCTCTCTCTCTCTCTCTCTCTCTCTCTCTCTCTCTCTCTCTCTCTCTCTCTCTCTCAAACATTTGCTGTGGTTGCCAAAGGCACTGGATATTATATAAATCTGAAGCGATGGTTTATGGTCCCAATTCCCCCCCCCCCTTTCTCTCTCTCTCTCTCTCTCTCTCTCTCTCTCTCTCTCTCTCTCTCTCTCTCTCTCTCTCTCTCTCTCTCCCCCCGAGGTGTTATTCCCTTCTGGCGGACAACAGGTGGTCTTTCTCGAGGTACTCACCCACCTGTTTCGGATGCAATATTTTCCCCGTTTTTCAATTTCTCTTAGTCTCCCCTTCGCGTGCGTATGCGTTTTCTTTCTATTTTCTCCAATAAAAGCCCAGTTTTTGCGTTTATTTTCTCACTTTCCCCCTGCTTTGAAAATGTGATATACTTTACGACGCCATTGTCCTTTTATATTTCTAGAAATTTTTATGCAGTGTGTACGAAGAAAAATGTCAGGTAGACTAAATCGAAGGAAATGGAGTATAAAAGAACAAAAGTTTTGCGTATGCAACTTGCGGAAGCAGAAGATTATGATTGTACTCTTTGGATTTTTCTAGTAGAATAAAGCTCCCTTGGTTATCTAATTAGATATTCTTAGTATTTACGATCCTCGGCTTTAGTTTTTCTGTTTTTATTCAGATGATGATCATTATTCTCTGGACCTCATTAGTAAGTATCCATCATGCTAATTTGCCTCCAGAAATTGTAGATGTTTAGCAGGATTAATCTTAATGTTTTTTTTAAAGAAAAATAGATAAAAACATGACATGTAATGCGAATGATAAATAATAGAGGGGTATTAAGAATAACAAAATGGATCCATAGAGACTGCAAAACAGCAGGGGAAGAAAGAGAAGATGGTGTATTGACGAACTAAAAAAAGTTTGCGTGTGTGGACAGGCATAGAAAGGCCATAAACAGATGGGAGTGGAAAGACATGCCTGAGGCTTTTAATCTCAAGTGGAATAGAAACGGCTGATAATGATCATGATAATGTTTCTCTTTTGAATGACTGTAAAACTTACTCCCGTTGGCAACACCCAGAGATCGAAGTCCCTCTAAGCAACCAAAGTATGAAGTGATCCTTCAAGTCCTTAAAGTCATACTTCAACCCCAGTACGGTTATCTTATCCTTGAGCTTGAATCTTTAGACTTTGAACTATATCCTACTCTGATCCTACCAACTGTCTTTCGACCCAACGCTGAAGGTTTATCTTCCTGATAAGGCCATTTTTCATTAACACTTAGAGAGGTTTGTGCTTGACGAGTATACGCAACCCGTCTAAAGGACGACTAGATATTTAGATAGATATGCTCACACACACACACACACACACACACACACACACACACACACTGTCTCTCTCATCAAGGTATGATTATACCCTCTACCCGAGTGACGGGGAGAACTGAGTATGACCGAAAAGAAATATATATATATATATATATATATATATGTATATATATATATATATATATATATATATATATATATATATATATATATATATATATATATATATATATATATATATGTATATATATATATATATATATATATATATATATATATATATATATATATATATATATATGTGTGTGTGTGTGTGTGTGTGTGTGTGTGTGTATTTACTACAATCACATGCTTTTTATTGTAAATGAAAGATATCTTATTAAGACTTGGAGAGTTTTATAGATGGTAGTATAAAATAATATGCTTCCAGAAGATATTGATGTCCTTACTGTGCTCCCAGTCCAGAAAACCCTTGAAAATTACTCAATTTTTTCCTAAGTGAAGCCATAAATTGTCTAAAAGTGTACACAATGCTTAACTCCTTTGTAAGATTGGTAAAGAAAGACACGAGAACCACCAATTTGTTCTTAACTTTGTCACTCTATAAGTTAAGGGACATGCCAGCTGGGATATTTTTTCACACTTTTGGCCATTTGGACCAGGCCTTGGTACTTAATTGCTCTTAAACAAGGCTATCAAATTGCTTAACCCCAAATAAAAATGTTTATTAACATTTCAGTTTATGTTTGATACATACTTCTGATATGAGTAGCTTAACTGCTCTGGTTGGAGTCCTTGAGCTTATAGCATCATGCTTTTCCAGCTTGGGTTGTATCTTAGCTAGTAATAATAATAATAATAATAATAATAATAATAATAATAATAATAGTAATAAATGACCGCAGGTTACCTAAATGATCTGCTAGCATCATCATCATCATCATCATCATCATCTCCTCTTAGGCGCAAAGTAGGAGATGGTGAATGGAGAAGTATTGAATTAAAAGCTCAAGAAAGAGATGACTGGCAAAGGGCCTCGGTTAGATTTTGCCAGTCATCTCTATCTTGAGCTTTTATTTCAATACTTCTCCATTCACCATCTCCTACGTCGTGCTTCATTCCTCAGCCATATAGGTCTGGGTCTTCCAACTCTTCTAGTGTCTTGTGGAGCTTAGCTGAACATTTGGTGGACTTGATGATTTGGAGATGGTTTGGGCATGCTCTTCGCACTCCCCAAGAGAGATTAGTTCTGCTAGCATACGATGAGATATCTGTAAATCACGAGAAATACCTTAAAGATTTGCTATGTTTACATCTGAGTATGAGGTGAAAGTGAAAGGTGAAAAATGTGGCTCCTCTAGCCATACCCAGATATTCTTGAAATAGTTTATCTTAATTGCCCATTACTTCTCTTGTAGTTTATTTATTTCCTCGATCCCTTTATTATTATTATTATTATTATTATTATTATTATTATTATTATTATTATTATTATTATTATCATATACATTATTAGAATAGTTTATCTTGATTGTTCATTGCTTCTCTTGTAGTTTATTTATTTCCGTGTTTCCTAGCCTCAATAGGCTGTTTTCCCCTGTTGGAGCCCCTGGGCTTCCAGCATCCTGCTTTCCTAACTAGAGTTGTAGCTTAGCTTGTAATAATGATAATAAAAATAATTTGGGGCTCCAGCCGAGTCGTCCCGATGAAGGTTCCTATAGGCAACCTTTTACTTGGGATGTGATATACCAGAGAATTCTACTTGCAGACGTATCACGGGGTTACTAACCCCCCCCCCCCCCCCCCTCCCCCCCCCCCCGCCGCGAGCGAATATATAAATTACCAAAAATATTGAGGGATTCATAGTGTATATAGGATGCTATTACAGGGTGGCTCTAGGTATTATAACTTGTCATACTTGCAATAGAACTTTACTTGTAGCTACTTTATTGTTCATACTT
>NC_090741.1:33891198-33933698 GCF_036898095.1 Palaemon carinicauda | reverse complement strand
CTCTCACCATTTATGAGTTACACAAAAAACCAGCAAAAATGACCAAAATTCACAAATTTGACCTTGATAAATGACCTTTAGACCTTGAAGATGACCCCAGGTGGTGTTGAAAATGTTACTATTGAACTCACCATCCTCAAAAACCCCCATTTTGATCCAGAGAACGTGTTTCTAGCCCTAATAGAAGTCATTTTAGTCCAGACTCAAGTTAATCTTTCAGACTCAAGTTAAAACCCCGAGGTCCTGACGTTCCAGTCCTTCCTTAAAGGAGTCTATGGTTCGTACGCAAAGACAAATCCTCGTCCCTTGATGTGAGCATAGTTTTTTATCTAAGTTGGAACTCGGCTGCTGGAATTTTTATCGAGGTGTCGGTAGTTACTGAACGATGATGGGGAAACAACTGAGTAGCCATTTTGTTTTCAGCCACCAGAGAGTAGAGACTCATTCCTGTTGTTTTTATCTAGCTCTTATATTTGGTTTTCCTTTATATGATGGTTTTGTCGAGCAATGTATGTAAATATTTTTGTGGAAGATGCAGGATATGCAGATTCCTTTCCAATTATGATAGCTGTGTGATAGTTATCCGCACAGTCTGCTGATAATCTGCTTCCGTCCTATTGTATTGGACGGCTTTACTTATGCTGTCTCTTCCTTCGCTATGGTGATGACCATGTCAATTTTATTGAGGAAAATTGATTTTCCTTAGGCACTGTGTTGGAGGAAGGAGTTCCTATATCAATTTTCCTGTGCCAGGATGGCACTTTGAAGGGGAAATTCAAATTTGTCCTTTTTCCTTGTGACTTCTTAACTGCTGAATGATAGAAAGGGTATTGCATCACTTACGGTTTCTCTCCCTGTACCATAATTTTGAGGGGTTTTTGGGAATGGTACTCCAATCACTGCCCTTCCCTTCCTCTTCCCGAGTCTGCTAATACTTCAAGCATTAGAATAGAGACATGTGGTTAATCCTAAGAGAACAGTTTGTTTGTTCCTGGTCCTTTGATTGGAGAGATTGATTCAGTCTGAGCTGGAGTCAGTCATGAAAGTTGGAAAGCAAACGGTTATCTAGCCGTAAAGCCTTCGCTTTTGATTTTGCTGCTACTGTGTACAAGGACAGACAGTGCTTGTCAAATGTATTGATTATCTTTCTCTTTTCATGGAATGGAAGCAAGGAGTTCACGTTTGCTTGAAGGGGGGATAGACGCTGTACCTGGTTTATGGTTAAACCAGCTGTAGATCCACACTCCCTCTGTGCTTCTTGTAGGGGGTATGACTGTAGGGAGGCATCCCCATGTGCTGAGTGTAGGTCATGGCCTCTTGTGCAGTGGCAGGCGTACTTCCTGAAGGAGAAGTAGTGAGCGAAGCGATTGACGGGGTCTGACTGGGCAACGCCCAAGAAGACTCTGGGGGAATTCTATAGCTGCTGCTCTCTCCTCGAGGGGTGCGACCACTGCTACTGCCCGTGTGCATTCGCCCCTGGATGAATCCCCTAGGAATATGTTACAGGTGCTTGGAGTCCTCAGAGCTACGTTGGTGAGCTTTTCTGGTTTCGCTGGTGCGTAGGAAATCCATAGCGTTTGCCGCACTGCTTCAAATACTCTTTACCTTTGACTGTGCAGGCCATTGATGACAAGATTAACCTAACGAAGTCTTTGTCTTCTAGGAGTCTTTTAGATTGGTCCTCTATGGCTTTGTTGAGGGAGTTGGTAGCTAAGGCTACTGCTCCCCTGGTACCCCGTGGGCAATTGTAAGTGCGTCAAATATCCCCAACAATGCCAGTGGTGAAGGGTATGGTGATTCCCCTACTTTCAGGGAGCTTGGTGGTTCCCCTTTAGGCCTAAGAAGGTGGGTACGTCGAGTAAGGTAGCTCCCTTCCAGGCAGGTAAAGTGCCGGCGTCGGGAGTTATGGTCCCCGTAGATGGCTGAAAAGGGAGAAAGACCTGTCCCCAAAGTTACCACGAGTAGGGAGGCACCTGTCTCGCCACTTGGAGCATTCAACATCAACGAATGCTCTGGCCTTGCAGACTGAATTGGAAGGTATGTTGAAGAACAAGCTTGAAGTCCTTAAAGAGGAGTCTCCAGGCTTTTAGCATTGGCTTTTCCTTGTGGAGAAGGGTACTGGAGGCTGGTCATCGACCTCCCGCCCCTGAACAAGTTTGTTCCTCAAACAAATTTTAGGAGGGAGACAGTACGGTCTGTGCTG
This sequence comes from Palaemon carinicauda, assembly GCF_036898095.1. Taxonomy (NCBI): domain Eukaryota; kingdom Metazoa; phylum Arthropoda; class Malacostraca; order Decapoda; family Palaemonidae; genus Palaemon; species Palaemon carinicauda. The sequence continues at coordinate 33,931,495 of NC_090741.1, read as the reverse complement.
TCTTCCTTAAGAAAGGGAGACATTATGCTTACAGTAGACATGAAGGACTCTTACTTTCAAGGGCCTTTTCATCAGCTCTCAAAAATATCCCTGCTTCTACCGCTATGTTACGGTGTACCAGTACAACATTCTGTTCTTCGGACTGTGTATGGGTCCACGGCTGTTCATTTGGGTGTCCTCTTTGGTAGTCGCTTGGGCCCATTTGCAATGGATATGTCTGCTGAGGTATCTCGATGATTGGTTGATCCTTGCCTTCTTGCAGAGGTAGTTGCTTCAGGATCGTGATCAGATCCTCACATTTTGCCATGATATGGAGATTGATTAAAACGAAGTTTTTGGCTTCCTCGAGTTTTTCAGGTAGGTCCTCCATGACTTTGTTGAGGGAGTTGGTAGCTAAGGTTACTGCTCCCCTGGTACCCCCCTGGGCAATTGCAAGTGTGTCAAATGTCCCCAACAATGCCAGTAGTTTAGGGCATGGTGGTTCCCGTACTTTTAGGGAGCTTGGTGGTTGGCCTTTAAGCCTGAAAAGGTGTTTACGTTGGGAGGTTTAGCAGGCGGTGCAAGATGAAGTAGAAGAGGGATTTTTTTCTCTTCAGGGTCATCCTCGAAGTCGAAGAAACCTTGACTTCCTTTATCTACCCCTCGATCTCTGCCCAAAGCTCCTCCTCGCTCTGTCGCCAGGGGATTGATCCGGAAGGCAGGAGCGGTGGCCCTTTAACCCAGGGACAACCCTTAGATTTGAAGGATGTTACTGTTTTCCCTAGCAAAGTGGTGCCTCCTTTTCTGCTGGGAGTCTTTCTCTTTTGATTAGCTGTTACAGATTTGGCCTTCCCTTGGTATCGCTGATCCTCCGTCAAAGGAAGGATTGTTAGTGTTGATACAGTTGGGAGCAGAGAGGAAATGCACTCTAGTTTCCTTGGAGCTGGACCTTGATCTTCCGAAGTGCTCCGAAGGTTTTTACCCAGGATATCCACAGCCATGCGCAACACAGTCTCTCCAACTCGGTCGCCGACTTCTCCTACTTCGGGTGTCACTGTTCCTGCCTAGCTCGCCGACAACTCTGTTCCCCCATGTTCTGAGTTTCGCTTGCGGAGGAGAGGTAAAGTCTGAGGCCTGTTCCTGTCGTTCTCGATTCCAGTGAGCTGGACGCTCTCCTGCTCCTCCTCGCCCTATCCGTTAAGGAGTTCAGGCGTTCTCTTCGCTTTCCCGAGGGATTATGGACGATCGCACCATCTTTGCAGCGAGCTCTATGCGAGAGGTACCTAACTATTGACCAGCGCTTGCTTCCCTCATCTCGCAGCACTGATAGGAGGATCACCCAGAACATCTACCGCTATCCAGAAAGATCGCCGTCTTCCAGATTACACAGAGCTTAAGCAGGTTTGCAGTCCCCTCCTCGTCATCGGGAGGTAGCTCACGAACCAGTTACATCTCTTCAACGAGTTCCATAACGAGACCAGTTTTTAGCTCTTGACCGCGCCCCATTCCATGACTCCTTGCCAACCCGATGCTACGCTTCACAAGAATGGCATTCCAGCTGTGAGACCTTTTCTTCATGCTCTTGGCCTCCCAAACGAGATCATCCTCCGCATGATCTCCCACCTACTTGTAGAACTCTTCTCGTGACTCTCCAGTAGCACGCAGGGATGAAGATTTTAAAAACCACACAGCATTACACAAGCAGGTCGTGATCACCCGGCAACTTATGACCATCCCACAGCAAGATCTCGCCTAGTAGCAGACACTCGCCTAGCAGTGAACACTTGCCCAGTAACAAACACTCGCCTAGTAGTGAGCTCTCGCCCATTAGCAAGCACTCTTCCAGTGGTGAACACTTGCCCAGTAACATTTACTCTCCCAGCAGCGAACATTCGCCCAGTAACGAGCATTCTGCAGTAGCGAGCACTTGCCCGGCGATGAACGACTTCGCAGCACCATGTGCCCACGCAATGCATAGAAACGCAATAGAATGCAATCCAGTTATGCGCTCTCCCAGAGCTCCACGTTCGCTCTAGCAAGATAGAGCGAGACAGTATGCCCATTCTTGGACAGACAGGTAAGAGAGCACTGACTCCTCATAGGCAATCCTCAGCCTATAGTCATTCCAATGAACCACTATACTCTGTCCCAGCCTTTGGTAAGGATGCTCCATGGTTTGGCAATTTGGTAAGAGCACTTTGCCTGGGAGTTACTGGTTTGCTGTAGTGTCCCGCAGGTAAGCTTGGACCAGCAGCCTTGACCATAACATCTTGCATCCTGTCGCAAACTTCTGTTCCTTCAAAGTTCTCCTCCTTCTGACCCAAGGCGGAGGATTTCGGTTCCTGGTCCCACCTCAGGAACATCAATCCCTGATGATTGTGTCACCTATCAGATCAAGGTGCACAACCTTATTGTATCTTCGGAGACGTGGCAACAAGATTCCTCCCAGTTGGAGATGACGCCTATGACCTATTATGCCAACAAAGAATAGGAGAAGGCAGAGGAATTCTACTCCTCCTCCAGGAGACAACCTACACCCCCACACAAACCGGTGTTCTAGATCCTCCAGGGAGATCTTTTTCACTGAATCCTACCGACTGTCTCCCATCAATGTCGTCACTCTAGAACAGCGCATTTCATTAAAGGATACTTCCGAGTCCTCCAGATGCAAGGAGAATGCAAGACCTTCCCTGCTGGCAGAGTTCCTTCCCCCTCTTAGGTAGAGAGTAAGGACTTGAAGACTGTGCCGAAGAACCATTCTGCTAGAACATCGACTCAGCCTCAGGTAAGGGTAAGCAACCCCTCAGCTTCAGAACTAATGACGATGGTGAGGGAGTCTCCCTCAACATCATGGGAATCCTCCCGGCACTATGAAGACGACTACAACCCATCCTGAGCTCCTATGAGTAAGAGCTTGTGGGTGGATGATGACCAGGACTTGGGATATGATGACACTTTTCCCAAGGCAGCAAGTCCCAGATATAAGGAGGCCGAGCAGAAGGAATCCGACCATGTGTGCTGGTAGGTGCTAGCCTACATGAGGGCCATCGATGTCTTCGACAACCTTTCTACTGCTCTGCCGGAAGAGAATGACGCGGTGCTAGACCATTTATACGGCACCCAGAGACCAGTTCAGCTTTATCCTGGACGAGGGGCTTGAAAGGGGCCAGGAAGAGGGCCTTCTCACAAATCCCTAGGACTTTGATTTCACTCTGTGCCAATGACTCCTATAAGTTTCTACCTCCCCTTTTCATACAGCAGAGGAGGTACTGTGAGGAAATTGAAGAAAATCGACTTCCCTTACTTCTGCCTTAACAAGAGGGTTTTTATACCAGAAGCTTTGTAGCCTGCCTGTCATCTTCTCATCGTCCGATGCCCTAAATTTTGAGAGGTCACAAATTCGCTTTGCCGGTAACTTTGTGACTTGATCTGTGGCTAGGGTCAGTTGGCCACCTGATCAGGACGGAGGACTGGTCTCAAGAACATACCAGAGAGTCCATGGCAATGTTACGAATGTGGGGAACCAGAACCGTGGAGTTCCTTGCCCACCAAGTCATCAACTTGTGGGCAAATTTGATCCTCAGTTGACCGGACTCGATAGTTCAAAAGTTCCATAGACAATTTCCTAAGCCAGAAGTTGTGAGGATTAGGAACTCGACGATGGAGGGACCATCATTGTTGAGCATTTAAGATGTTGAGAGAGCTGGAGGAAGTTAAGCCAGGACTCTCCTTCAGAGGGCAATGACCTCCAGTTCCTATGGATCGGCTCCTCTACCAAGGAAACCACAGACATCTAGACTCCAGGGGAACAGCAGTAGTTCTAGAGTTTCCAAGGGATCTTCCAAGAAGCCCTTTTCTGCCCGAGAACAGCCAAAGGGAAGCGGGTACAACCAAGGAGGAGGAGATAGTGGTCAAGGACGCTCCCGCTAGGTAGGCCAATCCTCTCATTTTTCCACGAGTGGGGGGATGCCTGCAACGTTGGTTGCAGAGGTGGCTGCAACACGTGTCAGAGTATAGGACTGTTTCCGTGATTCATTCAGGAAATTGCGTCCTTTTCACGCAATCTCTGCCTCCGTTGACTCTGCTTCCAGGTCTGTCGAGCTCCTTCACGAAGTGATCTGTGATGAAGAGGGCCCTCTGGGCCAAGAAGTCCTGACCATGTTGAAGAAGGGCAATCTCCATGAGTCCCTGGGCTTCTACAGTTGACTCTTTCTTGTGGAAAGGCATCTGGAGGCTGGAGATCTGTCATTAACCTTTCCTCCCTGAACAAGTTTGTACAACAGACTCTTATCAGAATGGAGACAGACGGTCAGACATGCAGTAAAACCACAGAACTTCACTTGCAAGTTAGACCTAAAAGATGCATAATTCCAAATCCCAGTACATGTGTCATCCATGAAGTATCTGAGGATCATCTACGAAGGCAGACAATACCAGTTCAAGTTGCAGTGCATCGGCCTGTGAACAGCTCCTCAGGTTTTCAGAAGAGTTTTCTCCCTAGTGTCAACCTGGGCCCACAAGATTGGCATCTGTCTCCTGAGATACCCGGATGACTGGCTGATCCTAGCAGACTCTGTGGCTACCCTTCTTCAACACCGAGTCTAAGTTTTTTTACGACCTAGGGATTGTGGTAAACTTCGAAGTTGACCCTGCTACCATCACAAAGACTAGTATATCTTGTAATGATTATCGACACCAACCTGCAGAAAGTCTTCCCATCAGACGATAGGATCCAAAGGCTGAAGAACTATGCAAGTCCCTTCCTACAGCGAGACGCACTCCCAGCTCAGCAGTGGTTACGTCTCATAGGTAGGTCACCTATCATCCCTGGAACATCTAGTGCTCGATGGCCGTCTATGAATTCGTTCACTTCAGTGCCGGCTCAGGTCCAGGGGGGTTCAACACGAGGGCTCTTCAAGTTCGTTGGTCCCCATGGTGTCCGAGCAGAGGACGCACCTAGAATGGTGGGTGACAGACGAGAATCTCCAGCGAGTCAACCTTTTTGTACTCCCATTGGAATTGATGCTTAGATGCATCAAAAGGGTTGGGACCCCATCTGCTTTATCACACAACCTCCGGGCTCTGGTCCAAGTCCGAAAGATCTTAGCATATATTGGCAGCACCTTTGCAGTGGAGATGCTAAGATGGGCAGAAGACAAATCGGTGTCCCTGTCGGCTCACTTCATTCCAGTCAAAAGGAATGTGCTTGCATGACAACCTGAGCAATGCAACTCAGATTGTGGGCTCTGAGTGGTCTGTGAATCATCTAGTAGCGAACAGTCTTGACTTTATGGGGTTCCCAGACAGTGGACCTGTTCGCGATGTCCCTGAACAGCAGACTCCCGCTTTACTATTCCCCTGTCTCGGATCACCAGGCTTTCTGGCAAGATACATTCTGACAACAGTGGGACAACATCAACATTTACGCCTTTACCCCGTTCTGTCTGATGAGAAGGATGCTCAACAAGCCAAGATCATCCTCCAATCTAGCAATGATCCTCTTAGCTCTGCTATGGCATCATGCGGAATGGTTTCCGGACCTTTTTCAGCTACTGACAGAAATCCTGAGAGAATTTCCTCCATGGCACGACCTGCTCAAACGACTATACGGTAACATCTACCACAAAGCTTTGGAGTTCATACTTCTTCACGCCTGGAGGTTATCCAACACGCAGAGAGGATTTTCGCAATATGTTGCGATGATGATGTCCGGAGTCCTTCGGGAATCTTCAGCAATAGTCTACCAGGCCAAGTGGAATATCTTCTGTGGTTGGTGTCGTAGAAGGGATATTTCTCCCCTTTATGCCTCCATTTCAGCAATAGTGCATTTCCTCATTTACCTTCAAGAGGAAAAGCTCCTCTCAGTCTCACCGGTGAAAGGCTATCGCTCAGCCTTGAGCCTGGCCTTTAGACTGAAAGGAACAAATATCTCCTCTTTGTTGGAATTCTCCCTCCTCATACGGAGTTTCGAGCTTGCTTCTCCTCAGTCAGAAGTTGACCTCCTTCATGGAACGTGGTTCGTGTTCTTTGATCTCTGAAGTGGAACCCCTTACAAACCATTGCGCCAGGCATCAGTTCTTCACCTGACTCGAAAGACTGTATCCTTCTCGCTTTGGCCTCGGCCAAGAGAGTAAGTGAACTCCATGGATATTCCTAAGACATCTCCCATTTAAGAGGATGTGTTTATCACCAAGACTCAAAATTTGGGAGTAGCGGATCCAAGATTCGTGTCGTTCTAAATTGAAAGTCACCGTAATGTAACAGATGACCCTGATCAACTGCCACTTAGTCCAGAGGGGCTTGAGATGCTACCTCAAAAGAACTGCAGGTGCTTGCCCCCTAGTAGGAGCACTTTTTGCCAGCATGGAGAAAGTCGAGGGATCACCAAGAACACTATATCAGCAGGGGTTCGTAAGGTCATAGACTGGGCCTTGAATCCTGATCCTTTTCCTTGGACAAAAAGACCTAGAGCTTATGTTAGGGGCACTGCCACGTCCCTAGTGTTTAAGAACTCCCCTGTGACGTATGTCTGCAACCGTGTGTGTGGAAGCGTCAAATGACCTTCACTGCCCACTTCCTGCAAGACATGACCCTCAGGAATATGGAGACATTCTTCAATGGTCTTGATGTTGCTGCTCAACAAATGATTTACACACCTCTAGCTCCTTGATGGACAGGTAGTGTATAGTGGAGGGCAGAGATTACCTTGGATTAAGTCTGGGAGGAATGATAAGAATGACTGGCTCTTCCTTTCTTTCATCTTCCCCTCTCGGGCACAGCACCTACGATACTCTGCACGCTGGCCTCCTCTGTCTGTAGGTAATAACCATTTTCCTTGCGTAACCTGGTTTAGAGATATATACTTGTTGCGTCCCCATGCTCCCTGGTTAGAGAGGATTGGGTATATCTATGGTTGGTTTAAAGATTCCTATGATTTTGTAAGAATTCTTACCTAGACTAGTCACACTACTGATATCACACAATCACAGATTGCTCAGGCTGCTAAAGCATGCTATGGCACAGATTTTAGCGAGGGATCAGGGTATTCCTCCTTATGCGTGCGTAGCACGGGTGGGAACCCCAGGTCAAAAGCCAGCCAGTTGGTTAGGACTTCCACCCACCTAAAGGGGGAGTCTTCCCTATTAAAGAGCAGAAGGTTTGTATTTTGGTGACGGAACAAATGAAAAAAAAAGTTATTTGTATTTTTCCTAGCAATACAAACCTGTAGCTCTTTATATAAATTTGTCCGCCATCACTTATCCCTCGGTAAGTCCTGCCTGCAAGCAAAAATGACGAGACACCACAGGGGTGTGTGTGTGTGTGTGTGTGTGTGTGTGAGCTGGGTAGCCAGTACTACCTGCTACCTCCCCTCGCTAATTAGTGGCGAGGTAGTTACACCTCACTTGAAAGTCTTATAGCTAGTCTTCCAGCTTCGCCAAAAGTACGTTCCCTAATACAGACAGTCCCCAACTAACAAACACAATAGGGACGGAGAGTCTGTTCGTAATGCGGATTGTTCGTAAGTCGTTAGTGTTAAATTTTGGTCTAGGGTAAGCGTAACCTAACTCGGATGTCTACGATTTTCAGTCGTAGAAGTCAACAAATAGCCCCATTTCATATGAAATAGGTTATTACAAATATTTTACTTTATCATAGTACAGTAGTCTGTATAATACTGTAAAGTTCAGTACAGTAAGTTGTTTTATTATCCTGTACTGCACACTACATAATAGAAACTTGCACGAACAATCGGCCATACTTGTGCACTGCATTTCTGAATCAGCTGACTTAAAGTAAAATCGTAGTAAATATAGTGTACTGTACATTTAGTACAGTACAGTACTGTACATTAATTCCTTTTTAAATAAATGTACTGAAAGCTATTTTATTGTTCCATTACCCATTTTTTTTTGCTAGAAACTTACATAAACAAGTGGTCATTTGCATTATGTACTGTACTGTAATGTTTACCTTTTCACGCTGATCAAATCAGCCGACTTGTACCATACTGTATTTACTGTATGTAACAGTACTGTGCATTTAACTGCTTCATGGTTGTTTTGTTATTGTTAAATAAAATGCAGAAGGTTAGTTTACTGAATTGTTTTATTTTAATTTTGACCGACGGAATCATCGGGCGGCGGCCATTTGCATGGGTTGTACCATTTACGGGTATCGCGACCGACGGAATCATCGGGCGGTGGCCATTTGCATGGGTTGTACCATGTACGGGTATCACGACCGACGGAATCAGCTGGCGGCGGCCATTTGCATGGGTTGTACCATTTACGGGTATCACGACCGACGATATCATCGGGCGGCGGCCATTTGCATGGGTTGTACCATGTACGGGTATCACGACCGACGGAATCAGCTGGCGGCGGCCATTTGCATGGGTTGTACTGTAGGCTGTCCATAACGGATGACGTCAGCTGATGTGCGAGGTACAACCTGTAAATAATTATGCATTAGCATACTGTAGAGTAATTCCTTTTTCAATTAATACTGCTTGGTACAGTACAGTAGTTACTGTAAAGGATGTAAAATGATTGTACTGTACTGTACAGTATGTACCGTACTGCTAAAAGACTATTTATCCTGATAAAGTATCGCGTGCCCGTACATCTACATTAAGCTCTTTATTTCTCGTACTGTACACTAGTACGCTACGTACCCGTACATCTACAATACGATATCTCTCGTACTGTACATATACATTACGCTCTATATCTTACATATGTACACAACACACACACTGCAGTCAATAGTAAATATTAGATAAAGTAAGCAATAAAATACTGTACAGTAACTTACGTTTTTAATTCATTTCATTGCGGTGACGGAGAGATGATGAAGGGAGACAAGGTACCCTACACTGGGGATAACTCGTCGTCATCGGATACCTCTTCGTTGTCGTCAGAGGCATCGTCATTGGCGGAGATAGGGACATCATCGGCTCTTGATGTAGAAGGCATCAGTGAGTCAGGTGCAGGAGAAGGCATACAGTATCTGGTTAATCAGGTGCTGACGAAGGAGATTGTGCTGGTGTGGTAGGCCGAGCTTTAAAAAACTTATACAAAGAGGTCTGTTTTGTTTTCCTTTTTCTCTCATTATAAATAACATTGTTGCAATTAATTGCATCGTGCACATTAGTGGAGACTTTTGTAAACCTCTCAACATTGGGGTCCTGGCTCTCAAAAATGGATAAAGCTTCCTCAATTTTTGAGAAAGCTTCAGCTAATAATTTGGTATCAAATTTCTTGACGGGAGGTGGCTCCTCTTCGCTGTTTTCATTATCTTCCTGACGTTGCATCTCCTCCAACTCCATCAAGTCTTCATTACTGAGTTCTTCTCCATGAGACTCGAGAAGTTCATGAAAATCTTCCTACTCCAGGTCCAGCTCAAGTTTCTTACTGAGGTCCACAAGATTATTTAAAATTTTCTGGCTTTCGTCATCTTGGTTGAAGCCGGTAAAATCATTAACATTCTGTGGAGTAAGGTACTTCCACACGCCATTCAAGTTAGATTTTTTAACTTTCCGCCATGAAGCATGAATATTTTTTACACAGTCGTAAATATTGTAAGACTTCCAGAAGTCTTTGAGAGTTTGGTTGGAGGTTTCATCGTCGACTGCCTTCAGTGCCTGCCTATAGGTACGCCGCGTATAATATTTTTTAAAATTGGCTATGACCCCTCGGTCCATGGGTTGAAGAAGAGAGGTGGTATTTGGGGACAAATAAATTACTTGAACATCTGGGTGGAAGTCGTCTAAGTGAGGAAGATGACCAGGGGCATTATCTAAAACTAAAAGAATCTTAAAAGGGATGTTATTTTCATGGCAATACAATTTAACTTCGGGAATAAAATGAAGGTTAAACCAATCTTGAAAAATAGCAAGAGTAACCCAGGTCTTAAGGTTGGACATCCAGATGACAGGAAGAGTGCTTTTATTAATGTTCTTGAAAGCCCGAGGATTTGCTGCACGATACACCAAGAGCGGCTTAAGCTTGCAATCGCCTGACGCATTGGCACCCAACATTAACGTTAGCCTATCCTTTGCAGCTTTGTAACCTGGCATGCTCTTCTCGCGACTCATGTACGTTCTTGATGGCATATTTTTCCAAAAAAGGCTGGTCTCGTCAACATTGAATATTTGCTGCGGAATGTATCCTTCATTGTCTATTATACTTTTCAAGTAAACTGGAAACTCTTCAGCAGCCTTCTTGTCCGCACTTGTTGCCTCACCAGTAATGCCTACGTTATGTAAATAAGCCCAGTTTTTGAATCTATTAAACCAACCATGGCTTGCTACAAAAGACTCACCAGCTGCCTCCTCACCTGCCTTAGCCTTCACATCTTCGTAAAGGCTTCTAGCCTTTTCTTGTATGAGCATCAGAGATAGAGGTACCCTCCTTTGTTTCTGATGTTCGATCCACATGGCGAGGAGTTTTTCCATCTCATCCATACACTTTCCTCTTTTCTTGGAAATAATGGTCGAAGCCATTGGTACCGCACTTTTCACGTGTTCCATAATACGGTCCTTGCTCTTATAAATCGTGCTAATTGTTGACTGATTTAATTTATAGGCACCAGCAACATTTGCCATCTTCTCGCCACGATCTAGCTTCTTGATGATGGTTACTTTCATTTCCATTGAAATTGCTTGCCTCTTCTTTACACTACCACTATCACCACTAAGCTTGTGCTTCATTGCACTATCACTAGCAATCTGCTTATCAGCCATAGTTAATGTTTACTGTAATACGTAATTTACGAAAATAAGGCAAAAATACAGCGGGAGTAATACACGGGAACAGCTACGACGATCTCGATAGTGAACACACTGTGTTTTGAACAAAGCGGGCAGCGGGTGCTGCCTGGCGTGGGTAGCGGCGGCGTTGGAAACAAGTCTGGAGTGGCGCTAATTTCAAAATTTAAACTTGCGATGAAATCTACGGATGTTTACGAACATGTTTGGACTTCCGTCAATTTGTGTTCGTATATCCGGATGTTCGTGACACGGATGTTCGTATCTTGGGGAGCGTCTGTAAAGAGCTCCAGGTTTGTGTGGATAGGAAAAATAAAAATTACTTCAAATTTGTCATATTTGTGGGCGAGGCCAGATACGGCAGATGAAGAATTGAGGGTCTGGAAGCAGCTTGGTATGGCTGTCTCACCCTCACTCGTACTGTATAGGTTCGTATGATGTTGCTCAACGCATTGTACGTCAGTTACTGGCCTCCAGTATCTCTTGCTTGTTTAATTGGTTTCTCTTTTGTGTTGACGAATTAGTTTGAAACAAGTGAGTGTTGTTTTTACGTGTCCTGGTACTGGAAGACATCCTTATGTAATCTTCATGAGTCGCCTTAATGTATATCCTCAGCTTTTATGTCTTACGTGTCGTAGATATAGGTGCTCATTGGAGACCTCTTGTGTTGCGTGTAAGGAGTGGTCACCCTCCCAGTGGGAGAAGTTCCATAGTTTATGGAAGATAAAGGCTAAATGTGATCGCTCTCCATCAGTTGCTTCGGCTTTGGAGTAGAGTAAGAGGTTTAGGTGTCTTTCAAGCCCAAATCTTCCTTTGCCCAGTCCTTCGTAATCAAGTCTTACCCAAGACACAGTATCGGAGGATGGTGACCGTGTTTTTTTCTCATGAGTCCGAGGATTCTACTTTTGTCTCTGATCCTTTGCGCCCTGCCAACCAGCTGAGATATATCATCCTCATTCGCCAGTGCTGTACCACCTATAAGCATTTTTGGTTTGTATGAGTACAGTAGCTCTTAATTCCTGACATAGCTCCTTGGTACAATTTTTGAGAGTGTGTCCCAGAAATCTCTCCTCTGCACACTATGCACACTCAGCCTGAATTTACACCAAAGTGGACACCCCACCACCTTGCCGCAGTGTGCCAACCATCTTTGCACTCACTCGAACTTCCTCCATCTCTGCTGCTGGGAACCTACTCCCCTCATGCCTCTGGGAAGTCAGGCATGCCTCACCTTTAATGGACCATTAGGTCTCTCTTCCCCATATAGAGAGATTACATCAGCTTTTTCTCTTAAAAGGTTGTCATCTCAGACACATAAAGAGCACTTTTTGTGTCGCATTTGAAGCTCCAATTGAGACTTGGCTCGGGCTCGACAGAGCGTCCACAGTCCTACAATCCATCCCTGCATTTGCTCTTAAAAATCTGCCGAGAAGTGTCCGCTATTCTACAATCCATTGAAATGTGGTACACGTCCTAATGTTTGCGTTCTGGATGAATGCGCCACTTCCAGTGTGCGTCCCAAGCTCTATGCCACAAAGGACTCTTGTCTTCCCCTCCAGCCATTAGTTTAGAGGGTGATACTCACTGTTCTGCCTATTCTGGACAATATTCAACCATTTGTAGGCTAAACGTTATGCTTCATTTGCGGGAGGTTCTCCTTAGCTTCAATCTTCGTATAGGACACGATCCGTGGATCCTTATCGTACATTTTCTCAAGTTGCTGCCCCTGTCCAGTAGTCATAGAATTGACTGTTTGCTACTATCCAGTGTTCAAGACCATGATTGCCTCAGGAGCTTCTCCAAGTTTATCAACATCTCCCAGATCCCCTCATCGTCGCTTCAGTAAAGGCAGAACACTTTCAAGGAGTGTATAAGTTGACTGAAATTATATATTTGTTGTACTCCAGTTGAGGAGGATGTTAGTTTACCCCGACTTTTCCGGAACGTGTAGCCAGGATTAGATGTTCACGTTCCTCTTCCATTTCTTCGACCCACACCCCAGAAGTGCGTCTGGAATGAAGAATGTTCTGGAGAAGTGGAAGACCTCCCTACTGGTCTGTAAGCAGCAGTCTTCTCATACTGCACATCCACCGGTTTAACCTGGTGTGTCTTCACATTGTGCGTCTTCTCCCATCACCATTGACGAGACTCCAGAGTTCCCTCTTGAGGTAGAACCTTCTGAACAAGCAGAAGTTGTTCCCTTAGAGGTTTCTACTTCTAGTCGGGGGGAAAATTCTTTAAGGTCATAAGCCTCATTCGATCAATGAGTTGCCTTGGTGAGCCTGTAGTTGGGAGATATACCCTTATAGATAGGTTTTCCTGGAGATTCAGAGTTCCAGGCAGAACCTGAATCTTTCTTGGTGGCACCAGGCTATCGACATCTTACGTCAAGTATTAAAACAGATTACTGACTATGATCACTTGCTGAAGGCAATGAGATTATTGATACTGCTGCCATCTCCTCTTTTACGTAAACATAAGTTCTACATGACAGAAGGTGCACATCCTAACCCATCGATCAGGACATTGCATTGTTGACACCACGGGTGTCTCAGGACAGTGCAACTCGGCAATCGGTTGCTTTTATGCTGCCGAGCCATCCATCTTAGAAATGGTCTCGATGTCATCTTCCCAGGCTTGTTCCTGGCTAGACTGCTGGTTATAGGCAGCATCCTATTTTGCATTTTCTGAGAATCTAATTCAACTACACAGCATTTGCTCTGGAGCTGTAGTTTTTTTTTTTTTTCACCAGCTTGCTTTTCTCTAGATCAACTGTATTCTCCATCATTGAGATGCAGTCATGAGTAAGTTTATGCACCAGATGGCTAGTTGAGACTCGCTACCCCTATGCAATATGTCTGTTACTTGACACAGGACCTTGTTTTCACACTTGGAAGTAGCTGCAGCAGCTGAGAAGTGGGAGAAGGATAGCCAAGGTACCTTCCTCAGGAAGGCAGCTTCGTCTCCCTTTTCTTCTTCTCCTTCTCCTTCCACCTAAGGCTCATGCTTCCTCACCAGAGCTCTCAACTCGGCGTTGTCTGCTGGCTGATAAAGACCTCACTCATCACAAGAAACAATGAGACTTCTTGCTGTCCTTTTGTTGTCGGGACCACCCCTTCCGAAAGTCGAGGACGGCGTGGTGCCCGTTAGAGATGGCAATTCCCCTGACTTGCCACCTAATGGGAGATACTTGCAAAGTCATTGTGCAAGGTAGCATTTCCACATGGCAGAATCCTGGGCAGTAGAAGTCCTGCGATCACAGTATCTTTTCTATTCACAGACTATTGCCCTCCTCTGACCCTGACTCTGATGAATTTGTCATTGTATTTGAGGGGATCAGAGAAATATCTCCTCTTGCAGGTCGAGCATCACAAGATGCTGGAGAAGAACTCAATCAAAGAAGTCTTCAACAGGTCCCCAGGATTCTTCAACAACATCTAAGCAGAAAAGCTGACAGAAGGAGGAAGGCCTGTCATAGACCTTTCCGACTTGAACCAGTTCCTTCTCAAAGCGTTGTTCAAGATGAAAATGCCCAGGACAGTCATTCATGCTGTCTGACAGGATATGACTTCCTGCTTGTCCGTAGACCTCAAGGATGCCTACTTCTAGATCCCAGTCCATCCAAGGTCAACGAAGCAACTGAGATTTTCCTTCCAAGGAAGGATCTTACAGTTCAAGATATTGTGCTTCCATTTGTCCACGGCACCACAAGTCTTCAGCCCTCCCTTCTCTCCAGTCTCCTCTCCAGCTAACGCCATGGGGATCACTCTGTTTCTGGTACAGTGCACTCTCCCATGGGGAGAAAAATGCTACAAATGAAACAATGCTACTCCTATTGTTTATTTTCTTCTTGTCTGTGTTTCCAAATTCTATTCCTTGAAGTAGTGATTAAAACACAGAAAGAGGGAAGAAACAGCAGCACCCTTCAAACTGACAAGCAGTGGCATAGAGCACTCACACACCACTAGGTTTTTGGTACAGCAATCTCTCTGCCATGGGGAGAAAAACGCTACAAAAGAAACTATGCTACTCCTATCGATTGGTCTCTTGAAGAGAGTCTGTGAAAGGGAGCAATGCCTTCAGTTCTAGAGAGTTGATATGGTAAATCATGTCCTCCTGTGTCCATAGACTGAAAAAGTACTGGATCTGGAGATACGCTCAACATCCTTGCCAAGTTGAGTCTGAGAAAAAGAGAAACTCTGGAGGATGGCCATGCAATGGGGACCTACTGAATAGATTCTCTCCTTGAAGTTGCCTTGAGTGATCTGTTCTGACTTCTGAAGGGACTGTGTCCTAAACGGATGGCGAGTTTGTCCTTTGCCACCATTGGGACTTCCGTGCCTATTGGGTGTAATGCAAGTGCTTTATCCAGAGAGAAACCAACCGTTCCTGGGGCACCTCACGTCTCTGAAGCATCGCTGGTTCGCCAACAGGGATCCTTCATTCAATCCTATTCCAATGGGGCAGGAGGTTTGTCTCGACCCGAACCTACTGCCCCACTGATGGCTCGACCAGGAGAACAAACAGTGGAGTCCCACTCGACTCTACCTCCGGACATGCAACTGTACCTGGCTGCGTTAAAGGAGGGGTGTGGAGCACACCTAGATATTCTGATCATCTCTGGGGGTGTGGAATGAAGAAATGCTTCTGCACACTAATATCATTGAGATGCAAGTAGTATTCATGGGGTTGCAAACATTCCAAAAAGGTTTGAGCAACACCACCAACACAGTGCCCTTCATCAACAAGCAATGGGAGATGGTCTCCTGCCCTCTTTATGGGCAAAAGGAATATACTAGCAGACACACACAGTCGTCAGAGGCAGTTACATCCTCTGATAGCAGAAAGGGTTCTTGCCATGTGGTTCTCTCTGGGGATCGACCTGTTTGCCCCCTGGCTGAAAAGGAAGCGTCCCATGTTTTGTTCCCCCATTTAGGACCCATGGGTGTTGTTTTTAGATGCCCTCCATTATCAATAGGATCACTTAGATATCTACTCTTTTCTTCCATTCAGCATAATCCTGCTGGTAATCAGCAGTGCGTTGATTGCACTGGGTGACCCTGGTGGTTTTGAGTTAGCCACATACTGAGTGGTATCCCTATTTGCTGGTTTTTTGGTCGAGTTCCTAAGAGGACTACCCCTATGGACCACACTTCTCTGTCGGCAGAACCTGCAGAGGTAGTCTACCACCAAGTTGTGGAGTCCTTGGCTCTTCACAGGTGGAGGCTATCCAGCATTTTCTCCGAGTGAAAGGGTTTTCGTGAGGCATTGCACAGGGGATGTCTGGTTATCTCCAGAGGTCCACTGCATCTGTCTACCTGGCTAAGTGGGTCATCTTCTCTGATTGGTGTCGTAGGAGGTATTTCTTCCTATGTGGATACAAGCCAAGTCGTTTAATTGGGTTATTTGTGGGCGAAGCCAGTTGCTCGTGGCTGATCACCCGCTCATCTTCTGGCAGCTGAAGCGATGAGACATCAGTTACAGGCCTCCAGTATTTCATGCTTGTTTAATCTATTTCTTTTTTATGTTAATGAATGAGTGTGAAAAAAGTGTGTTATGTGTAAGTGTCCTGGTACCGAGGGACATTCTTGTGTAACTTACATGAGCTGCCTTGATGTAGGCTAAATCCTCATCTTTTATGTCCTATGTATCATAGATATAGGTGCTCAACGGAGGCCCCTTGTGTTGCGTGTAGGGAGTGATCACCCTCCGAGTGGGTGAAGTTCCATGGTTTACGGAAGAAAAGGGCTGAACGTGATCATTCCCCATCAGTTGCTTCAGCTTTGAAGGAGAATAAGAGTTTTATATCTCCTGCTATTCCACATCTTCCCCGGCCCAGTCCTTCATTATTGGGTCTTACTGAAGATACAGTGATACAGGATGGTGACCCTGTTTTTATCTCAAGAGGCCGAGTATTCTACTTTTGTCTGTGATCCTCTATTGCCGTTTAATAGCCGATATTCATCATCCTCATTCGCCATCACCACCCTCGAGCATTCTTGGTTCGTACAAGTACAGTAGCTCTTAATTCTTGACATAGATCTGTTGCGATTTTCCAGAATACATCCCAGAAACCTTTCCTCCGCATGGTAAGTGCACTCGACCTGAATTCACACTAAAGTGCTCACCCCGCCATCTTGCTGCTGTGTGCCAACCATCTCGGCAATCACTTAAACATCCTCCATCTCCGTTGATGGGAACGTACAGTACTCCCCTCGCGCCTCTGGGGAGTCAGGCATGCCTCTTACCCCTCAGGGACCATTTGGTCTCTCTTCCCCAGATAAAGAGATTGCATTGCCTTTTTCTCCTAAGAGGTGGTCATCTCAGGAACGTGAAGAGCAGCTTTGTGCATTTCGTTCAGAGCTCCAACTGAAACTCTGCTCAAGCTTGACAGTGTGTCCACAATCCTAAAATCCATCCCAGCGTTTGTTCTCACAAATCTGCTGAGACCTGTCCGCTATTCTACAATCCGTTGAAATGTGCTACATGTCCTAATGCTCAATGCTCCCCAATTTTTATCAGATGAATGTGCCACTTCCAGTGTGCGTCCCAAGCTCTATGCTTTGGGGGTCATTGTTCTTTCCACAAAGGACTCCGTCTTCCCCTCCAGCCATTAAGTTAGAGGGTGATTCTCACTGTTCTTCCTATTCTGGACAATATTCAACCATTTGTAGGCTAAACATGATGCTTCATTTATGGGAGGTTCTCTCTTGCATAAACATCAATCTTCGTATAGGAACCGACGCAAGGATCCTTATCCTGCATTTCCTCGAGTTGCTACTCCTGCCCAGCAGTCACAGCATAGGCTGTTTGCTACTATCCAATGTTCAAGACCTTGGTCACCTCAGGAGCTTCTCTATGTTAATTAACATCTCCTCTTCAGAAAAGGCAGAACACTTTCGAGGAAAGTATAAGTTGACCAAAATTTAATATTTGTTGTACTCCAGTTGAGGAGGATGATAGTCTTTTCTTTTTTTTTTTCTCCTATGATTCTACCATTTACCGTGATTTTTCTGGATCGTGTAGCTGGGATTAAACGTTCACTTTCCCTTTCCATCACTTTGACCCAAACCCCAGAGGTGCGTCTGAAATGAAAGAATATTCTGGAGACGTGGAAGACCTCCCAACAGGTCCGTAAGCAGCAGTCTTTTCATACTCCACCTCCACCGGTTTAACCTGGGATCTCTTCACATTGTGCGTCTTCCCCCATCACCCTTGACAAGACTCCAGAGTTCCCTCATGAGGTAAAACCTTCCGAATAAGCAGAAGTTGATCCCTTGGAGATTTCTACTTCCAGTCCGGGAGAAGTCTTCTTTTATAAAGGACTTTAGCCTCATACAACCAATCGATGGCCTTGGGGAGGCACGCCTTGAACCAGTAGTTGGGAGATGTGCCCTTATAGATAGTTTTTTCCTGGATACTCAAGTTCCAGCAGAACCTGAATCTTTCTTGGTGTCACCAGGCTCTTGACATCTTGCTTCAGGTATTAAAACAGATTTCTAACTGATCAATTGCTGAAGGCAGTAAGATCATTGAAACTGCTGCCATCTCCTCTTTTGCATCAACATAAGTTCTACATGACGGAAGGTGCACATTCTAACCCATCTTAGAATGTGCAACGTGGACACCACGAGTGCCTCAGGACAGTGTAGCTTAGCATTCAGCTCCTTTTATGCTGCCGAGATATCCAACTTAGAAATGGTCTCAAAATTATCTTTCCAGGCTTGTTCCTAGGGTTAGCGTCCTATTTTGCATTTTCAAAGAATCTCGGATGCGATTATTTGCTTTTGAGCTGTAGTTTTTCTTCACTAGTGTGCTTTTTCTGGGTCAACTGTGTTCTACAGCATAGAGATGCTGTCGTGAGTAAGTTCATGCGCCAGATGGCTAGTTGACTTGCTAGGCCTGCGCAATATGTTTGTTACTCGACAACCAACCATGTTCCCACCCTTGGAAGTTGTTGCAGCAGATAAGAAGTGGAAGAAGGTACAGTACCTTCTTCAAGAAGGCAGTGTCGTCAAACTTTTCTGCTCCTCCTCCACCTAAGGCTCATGCTTCCCCACCAGAGCCTTCACCTCAGCGTCGTCTGCTGGCTGATGATGACCTTACTCGTCACAAGAAACAAGGAGTCATGTCGCAGTCCTTTTGCTGTAGGGACTACCCCTTGCAAGAGAGTCTACGACGGCGTGGTGCCCGTTAGAGATGGCCATTCCCCCTACTTACCACCTTTTTGGGGATACCTGCAAACTCATTGGACAAGGTGGCATTTCCTCGTGGCAGAACCATGGGCGGTAGAAGTCCTGCGATCACTGGATCTTGTCCCATTCACAGACTGTCACCCTCCTCTACTCAGACTCTGATGAACCCGTCATAATATTTGAGGGGATCAGAGAAATATCTCCTCTTGCAGGGAGAGCTTCGCAAGATGCTGGAGAAGAACGCAGTTAAATTAGTCTTGGACAGGTCTCCAGGATTCTTCAGCAACATCTTCTAAGTGGAAAAGCTGACAGAATGAAGAAGGCCTGTCATAGACCTTAACGACTTGAACCAGTTCATTCTCAAATCCTTGTTCAAGAAAAAAATGCCCAGGACAGTCATACATCCTGTTTGACAGGATATGACTGCCTGCTTGTCTGTAGACCTCAAGGATGCCTACTTCTAGATCCCAGTCCATCCAAGGTCAAGGAAGCATCTGAGATTTTCCTTCCAAGGAAGGATCTTGCAGTTCAAGATGTGCTTCAGTTTGTCCACGGCACCACAAGTCTTCGGCCCTCCCTTCACTCCAGTTTCCTCTCGGGCTATTGCCATGGGAACACTCGTTTTCTGGTACAGCATTGTCTCTACCATGGGGCAAAAATGCTACACATTAAACAATGCTATTCCTATTGATTGTTCTCTTCTTGTTATATGTTTCTAAATTCTATTCCTTGAAATAGTAATGAAAACCCAGAATGAGGGAAGGAACAGCGGCACCCTTCAAACTGACAAGCAATGGCATAGAACACTAACATACCTCTAGATTTCTGGTACAGCAATCTCTCTCCCATGTGGAGAAAAATGCTACAAAAGAAGCAATGCAGGTCCTAAGATTCTCATGGAGAGTCTGTGAAATGGAGCAACACTAGATACATTGCCTTCAGTTCTAGAGAGTTAATATGGTAAATTATGTCCGGCACCCTTCAAACTGACTAGCGGTTGTATAGAGCACTCACACACACTAGGTTTCTGGTACAGCACTCTCTCTCCCATGGGGAGAAAGACGCTTCAAAAGAAACTATGCTGCTCCTATTGATTGGTCTGTTGAAGAGAGTCTGTGAAATGAAAATGCCTTCAGTTCCAAAGAGTTGATATGGTAAGTCATGTTCTTCAGTGTCCACAGTCTGGAAAAGTACTGGATCTGGAGATATGCTCCACATCCTTGCCAAGTTGTATCTGAGTAAAGGAGAAACTCCGGAGAAGGGGCCTGTAATGGGGATCCTCTGAACAGGGTTTCTCCTCAGTCACCATGAGTGATCTGTTCAGACTTCTGGAGGGACTGTATCATAAATGGATGGCGAGTTAGTCCTTTGTTACCATTGGAGACACGAGGTGCCAGAGGAGTCTTTGCCACTGTATCGCTTTGAGCGAGTTAATCATGAAGAAGGCTGCGGCAACTTTTCTGATAAGCAGTAGCTTGTCTCTAGCTGGAAACATACTTGCTTGGACTGTGTGAATACTCTTGTCCAAGTGCTGCGGGTGACTTTGAGGACCAAGGACCAACTTCTTGAGATTTATCCTTACTCCAAGATGTTGACAAAACTTGAGCAGAAGGTCTTTGTGGTGTAGAGTCTGAGCTGGAGACTATGCCAGTAACAGCTAGTCAAGAAAGTAACACAAAAGTCTGATGCCCATGGTGTGAGCCTAGGAGGACTCTTGTGAACACTTTTCGGGATGAAAACAGGCAGAATCAAAGGATTCGATATAGGAATATTTTTTCCTTAAACAACGCAAGAGATACTTTCTTGATATTGGATGAAATGGGATTTGAAAGTACACAGCTTTGAGGTCTATGGACTGCTTGAAGTCATTTCGTCTGATTGCTTGTAGGACTGAGGTGGGAGTCTCCATTTCGTATAGTGTTTGAAGAACCAGAAGTTCAAATGAGATAAGTTGGTGACAGGTCTTCAACCCTTGTGAACTTTTAAACCATGAACAAGTTTCAGTAGAAGCCTGGAGACTTGTCATAGACATCCTATGGCCTTCTTTCCCAGCATAGTCTGAACCTCGTCTTGTAAGACCCTCTCAAGTACAATGACTGGATCATCTGAATCTGATTGAGAGGAGAGCGACAATTGGTGAACGGGACAGAGTTCCCAGAGCAAAACGCCTCTACTGTCCAGGGATCTGCCCCGTAGAATTGACACCTTGTTCTGTGACTTGAGGGGAATTGTCCACGGCGACGAAAGGAATGAGACGAGGTGCCCTGTCTTCTGTAATAAGGATGGCCGGGGCTAACCTAGGCTTAGTGGAGGCCATACTAGCTTCTTAAATTGAAGCTACTCATCAAAAGAAGGTGGTTTGGCTCACTTCTCAACCACTGCTACGCCTTCTTAAGGAGGGAAAAAGGTCGGGCATTACTTCAACGGTGTTTTACACCAAGTCAATGCATCCCAAGACGCCATCTGATAAACCATCTTATTTATCACTGCATCCCGACGCTTGAAGATGCAATTGCTCCACTGGAGGGAACACTGGGGGATCAAAAATCCAAGAACCTTGGCCAGTTAAAGGACAAATTCTTCGTACTGTTTCCTTTTCTTGGAATCAGAGAGGTTTTCCTAAACTACAAGGTAGGAGTCTGTGCCCGACCAATGGTCCAACCATGAACATAATTGCAAGGTCAACATAGCAGTAGTTTCCAAGTTCAAACTCTGAATTCTCTATTCAAGGAGAAATCTTCAGAATCATTTTGAGCTAAATGTCATGAGTTTCTGTCAGGTCATAAGTTAGCTATGAGGTTCTTCTCCCTTTTGGTACACCACCTCTTTACGATGTTTCTCCATTCTAAATCATGAGGTTTAGATAAAAACATAGGAAGAGGGAAGGAAGGCCACCACCCCTCAAACACGACCGGCATTGGGTATAGCACTCTCTCGCCCCTAGGGTTCAGGTACAGCACTGTCTTTCCATGGGATGAAAAACTCCTAGTGTTTTATGGGGTCATTGGACTAGCCAGACATTACTACATTGCATCGTTCTCCCTGGTTACTGTTCTTTCCCTTTACCTACACATGCACCGAATAGTCTGGCCTATTCTTTACAGATTCTCCTCTGTCCTCATACACCTGACAACACTTAGATTACCAAACAAGTGTTCTTTGCCTAAGGGGTCAACTACTGCAGTTTAATTGTTCAGTGGCTACTTTCTCTTATAGTTTGTTTATTTCCTTGTTCTCTTTCCTCATTTGGCTTTTTTTCCTGTTGGAGCCCTTGGACTTATAGCGTAATGTTTTTCCTACTAGGGTTGTAGCTTTGCTTGTAATAATAATAATAATAATAATAATAATAATAATAATAATAATAATAATTATGATGATGATGATGATGATGTCTGAACAGCTTGAGCATTGCACTGGTTAACCCCAGTGAGGGGATGATGATGACGACCAAAAAAGAGAGAGAAAAGAAAGCCAGACATTGTACCCTCATACAAAATAATTAATGATTGATTGCAACAGCTGACTTGGACATTAAGCTACTTGTCTTGTAAGGACCTAGGCTTGCTACATCACTAGTTGGGCAGCCACCAAAAGTCCTTTTGAAAAGGTGTGCAAAGACCTATTGATGCGATCCTTTAGATAGATTGCGCTATAAGATAGTTTGTCTCTTCCAGACATCACAAATTTTTAAAATATGTATTTTTTGTAGCTATACAGAGTCATTTAAATTGGGTATGCTTTAGCGTGCAAGTTGGTACGGCCTATGAAGAATCATTGAGGATCTGGTAGCCAGTATGGCATGCCCTACTCCCCCTTGTTTTGGGTTCACAGGCTGAGGCTTCAAGTGGGGAACCACTTAACTAACTCTGACTGGGACTTGTGGGTTGGATGCAGAGGGAATTAAACTTAAATGACCGGATGGTGGTAAGGCAGACTCACCACTACCTTGCTGTATGGCAGACGCCTCTCATGCGCCCCTGAACGGTATGAAGACGTACACGCCTCACAAACTCGTACTCTTTGTTGCTGTTGATGACTTGCCACACTACTATGTTGGCGCTCTGGCCTGAGGATAAAATCATGATGTTGAACTTGGTGAGTATCCTTCACGTGAAGGAACACTTTTAACGTTACTGTCGGAGAAGATTTAGTTGGCATACGTTGGACAACACGAAGACGTGGCCCTCGAGGTGTAAGTGGGGATTACACCTCAGAGGCGAACCCAGAGGTGTATAACCTGAGAACTCGCTTTGAGACCCCAGTTCCTATGTAAACAGCTGGCTGTTTGAGTCCAGAGCACTGAAAGGTGGCAAAATCAATGGCACAGCGAGCATCAGTTGGAGTACACCGAAAGAATAGGGATAAAGAGTTAGCAAGGGGGATCAGCCTCCAACGTAGCATCTCCTACTTCATTATGGAGGGCAGAAGAATCTACGTTTTCAGAATAAACCTGGATAATTACGCGGTCACTGTCTTTCATTGGCTAGCCTGGTGGCAGACCCGGCAACGAAGGCTCAGTCAGGGGAATTTCAGAAGTTACAGTAGGAGATCTCCACTCCCTTCGAAAGTCCCCCAGCGGACGTCCTTCCACAATAGGACAAGTTGCCATCACACACACTTGCTTAGCACTCATTCTGAAAGACAAGAGAACAAATTACCCCAAAAGTCATGAGAACTTAAAGGTAAAATATGGACGTCAGCATGTCCGGAGTTATAGAGTGGAATACCCACTTCAAGCCACAGCCTGTCGACTCGACACATAGGGCATGCCATATTGGTTGCAATGAATTTTCATTGGACATACCATCTTGCGTGCTAGAGTTTACCCATTTTCAATGCCTCTCATTTGTTTTTTATAGGAACAAACCAGCTTTAAGAACTTGGGTCGCTGAGTGGCAGCAATTAGTCTGACATCTTGTGCTTGGGGATTCATATTCAGAGGAGAATTCCCTTTTGTACTTATAAGCTTTGAGAATCTCGCTAAGCCAAGAGAGTAGTGTCTCTTTCGTCATTTCCGTACTTAACAAAAGGTGTAGTACTGTAGGAAAGCACTATTGGGTACGCTTTAAGTACAGTATAATCGGAGAGCCATTATAGGACAGAGTAACAGATCATCAGGATTATCAGGTTCCTTCTTAAGCAAAGAAGGAACAAAGTCAGGTACAAAGAGGAACGACAGCAGCCTCCACCTATTATTGTGTGCTCTTGCTTGGATCGTATAGATACTCATGTCCAAGTACTGTACTGCAGACAAGTTTGAGGATCGAGGACAGACTTTGAGATTTATCCAGGCTCCACATTCTTTAGAAAACTCAAAAGAAGGTCTGTGGTGTAGAGTCTGAGCTTTGGACTCTGTCAGTAACAACTAATAGTCAAGGTAATGCCAAAGTCTTGTGCTCATGATGTGAGCCCAGGACTACACCAGGGTGAAGTCTCTTGTGAACACTTGTGGGGCTGTAGACAGGCCGAATCAAAGGACTCTAAATTGGAGTCTCCCTTCCCCCTAGACCAAAGCAGAGATACTTTCTTGATCTTGGATGGGATGGGTTTTGAAAGTACACGTCTTTGAGGTCTTTGTACAGCAGGAAGTCGTTTTGTCTGATTGCTTGTAGGACTGTGCTGTGAATCTCCATTTTGTATAGTGTTTAAAGAACTAAACAGTTCAAGTGAGATAAGTGGATGAATGGTTTCCAACCCCTGACAACTTTTTGACCATGAACAAGTTGCAGTAGAAGCCTGGAGACTCATCATAAACTTCCCATGTCATTTTCATATATTTTACTTTACTGTCAAGAGAACCAACTAGCATCAATTGCAAAACAATGACTGGTATTTAATAGAAACATTTTTACCAGCATAGTCTGAACCTCGTCTTCTTAGAGAAGGTCTTTGGAGGACCCTCTCTAGTACAATATCTCGATCTTTTGAATCTGATTGCGAGGAGGGCAACAGTTGGTGAACGGGAAGGAGTACCCAGATCAAAACACCTCGACCATCCAGGGACCTTGTCCAATGACTTGACAGGCACTCCCCTTAAGTGGTGTCATGAGGGAAATTCCTTCCCTAACGTGAACTTCTGCCGACCAAGACCACTCTTGTAGGATTATCCATGGCAACGAAATGAATGAGAAAAGTTGCCTTGTCTTCTGTAATGAGGATAGCCGGCCTTTGGAAAAAGCCTGCCACGCTGCTAAAGCTGTTTAGGTGAGGGGGGGGGGATTGACTTGGGTTTAGTGGAATCCGTAGGAGCTTTTTAATCTGTAGCTGTCATTGAAAGAAGGTGGTTTGGCCCACTTTCTACCACTTCTCGACCACTTCTGCACCTTCTTCAGGAGGGAAAAAGGTCTGGCATTATGTCAATATTGTGTTATGCCAAGTCAACGTATCCAGAGACGCCATCTGACGAACCAACTTGTTTATCACTGCATCTGACGCTTGAAGATGCATTTGTTCCACAGAAGGGAACACTGGTGGGTAAAAAATTCAAGGGACTCAGGCCGTGAACAATAGAGTTCTTTGTACTGTTTCCTTTTCTTTGAGAGGTTTTCCAAAACTGTAAAGTAGGAGACATGCCTGCAAGGCCAACATAGCAGCAGTTTCTAAGTTCACACACTCATCTGCAGAGAAGACTTTTGGTTGCCTAGCCAACTTCTCGCTGGACATCTCCAGGATCAAGGTAGCTTTGTTCAATTAAGAGGCAATGGGTTGGAATGAGTCCCCCTTTTGTGACGTAAAATTTTGTACTTTCTGGAGGGCGGGAGGTATCAGTTTGGACAACATTCCAGATTAAAGGGAGTCTTTAGAGGCTGACACTTACTGTTATATCCTCCAGATAGTATTCACAGCCTCTTAAGACCACAGCTGTGCTATTTAGTTCCTTGAGTTATAAGCCTCATGAAAAAAGCATCAATCGTTTTCTTTCTCCCCGGAAAGGAAGCTCTAGGTGCACCACTAAAGTTACTGTATGTTCTGTAACTGGAATGCAAACCACGCTATTTATTAGGGGTTATACTTTTGGCGGAGCTGTAATGACGAGCCATTAAAATTTAGCGAGGATTAACTACCCACACCGTTAGTTAGCGGGGGGGGGGGGGTTAGCTTGCTACTATTCCCGTTCGCACACCTGTGATTTAGTCACTTTGCTCTTGGGTCGGTTGGAGAGCGGTTGTTTCCTCTCTCCCTCCTCGCCTTCTCTGGACTGTCATTAATTTTTGTCTTTTAACTTACTTTTTCTTATACATGTACCTATATGAAAACATTCTTAATGTTTGTGTAACTATGTGTACAGAAATGTGATAAGTTTCCTTTTCAGTGTTTGTGCTGTGCGTGTGATACATAAACGACGACACTTGCGTAGATTAGCAAGGCCAGCACAGTTCCACTTCATGGGGAACGACCTCTCCCTCTATGGTCCATCGGTCTTCCCATCGGCATATAACCGTTAACTCGGCCGCCGCAGGGGAATCATCATCGCCTGGACCCTCTTCATTCAACTATTGCCTTCGCCTTTTCCCTTTTCCTACAGGAAATATGGATTTCTGAGCGAAGGGAATGTGGCCTCTCAGAGATTGACTACGGTCTTTCTCTTCTCGAGGTCGTTCACCTTTACAACAACAGTGTACTATTGGGGAAGCTCCTTTCCCGTGTGCGGATTAGGTTGCTCTTCCGATTGTTTGTCTCAATTATTTTTAGTGAAATTATAATTGTAATTTTAACTTTTCAGCTTTTCTCCGTGGGGAACACTTCCCTTCGGAGGATTAGTGATTCTCACTATTAGTGAATATTCTTAGCTGATTTAGATAATTGTAATTCTGTTTTGTTCCATAACTGAAATACAAACCACGCTATTTAATATGGGTTATTACTTCGGCGGAGCTGAAATGACGAGCCATTAGAGTTGCAACGAGGGTTTACTACCCCACCGCCGGTTTAGCGGGGGGTAGGGAGGGGTAGCTTGCTAACTCCCCCCCCCCCTCACACACACCTGTGAATACTTCGCTTTGCTTTTGGCTCGGGTGATGAACAGACTTGTCTGCTCTCACCCTCGCTTTGACTGCCATTAATCTGTTTTGCTTTTTCTTACTACAGAGTGTGAAGTTGGCCTCTATTAATATGCGTACGTGTCCTGGTTTACCTGACCGCCCTTGTGGGACCTTATGTCTGCGGTAGACACAGATCCTCACACCTTGTGTCCTCATTGTAGGGGTCAACGGTGTGAATAGGGTAATGTAGCGGTGAGTGTAGGGGCTTCAGGCAGACAGATCATCTTATTCCCCCCCTCGCAAGCGCAGAACAGCGCGCTCGCCGGAGGAGGGGAGGTTCCCGGACAGGTCTAAGGACTCTCTTTCAGCTTCGTTTCAGGCGAACCCTCGTTTGTCGACTCCTCCTAGGGATCGATCGATCCCCTTCCCTCCAGCCTCCAGAGGGAGTGTCTCACAGCGCAACTGTCAGCCAACAACCCTGGTTTGGTACCATAGAGCTCTCATACAGGCTTTTAAGCCTGTGTTCTCTGAACTAGGTCACAAAGCAGTGACTACCTCGTCTCCCCTGAAGAGGAAGAGAGGAGTCCCCTCCGTGGTGACTTCTCCAAGGGCTAAGCTGTCTCCTCGGAAATCCTTGCGCAAGGCTCCCTCTCTCCCCCAGACTTTCTCTCCCTCCCCTGCGGACGAGGATTTCCCATCCTCAGGGGAGTCGGACGAGCCTGTCCGTTCCCCCTCACCAATGGGGGAAACTCCGCTTCTCCCTGAGAAGTCTCCTCACACGGGGTTGGAGAAGAGCCTGCATCCATCGTTGCTAGAGTCCTGTATCCCTCCCAAGAGGGAGACGAAGGACTCAAAACTTTGCCTAAGTCTTCTGCAAGGATCAGACAGGAACCAGCTAGACCTTCGGAGAATGTCCACGTGTCCCCCCAGGAAGAGCCACTGGGGACTGGAGACTTTGCTGCTAGCCCTTCGGGAGGAGAGCATCAAGATTCAGAACATGCGCTCTGGCAAGTTCTGACTCTCATGAGAAATCTCAACGGGTTTCCTGACCCTGAGATTCCTCCTCGTGAGGGTAAGGACACGGTCTTGGACCGAGTCTATGGCACCCAGAAGCCCTCTAGGGCCAGTGCAGCCTTGCCCTGGTCACAAGGGATGAAGAGTGCCAGAGACAAGGTCGAAGGCCAGCTCTCCGAGCTTGCCTCCTCCAACAGATGCAGCGCCGGTAACAAGCTCCTCCCTCCTCCTCGAGTCCACCAGAGGAGGTATTTCGAGATCTTAGAGGAGACTTGTTTGAGTCTTCCCATTCACCATTCTGTGGAAGAACTCACTGGGGGAGTCCCTCTAGAGCAGTGATTCCCAACCTTTTTGTGATCGAGTACCACTTGGAGGTCCCGTACAGTCGCCGCGTACCACCTGGTTCCAGAGAAACTAAATTCGATCAGATACCACTTTATTTCTATAATTGTAAAAATAGAACACGCAAATTAACTAAGAAAACAACAACTCAATGCGAGGGCTGTATCTGCTTCTTCTCCACCAGCTGGTCAATGCAGGGCATGACTTTGCTCACAGCACATCGGAAATCATGCCCGGGCACAGCAAGATGGTTCTGGCTCTTCGACTTGATGGCCATGAAGGCTGAGAACCCCTGCTCACACTCCCACGTCGAGGGGAAAATCAGTAGCTGGGGAACAGCGTGACGGGCTAGCGTCTGGTACGAGGAGGCCATGCTCACCCAGAAGTTTAAAGGAGAGCATTCTTTGTGCTTCGTCTTTGCCCAAAAGTGTTCGCGTACCACCTGGAAGGCCCTCGCGTACCACTAGTGGTACGCGTACCACAGGTTGGGAACCACTGCTCTAGAGAGACTTTCCAACCGGCAGGTTTCGTATTCTGCTACTGAGATCTTAAAGCCAGGAGAAGGTGGCGAAGTGTGCCATGCAGGCAACTTCGTGGCTTGACATCTGGCTGGGGTCTCTGGGCATCCTGGTGTGGTCTGAGGACCTGTCCAAAGAAAGCACCAGGAGGGCACTGGAGACATTCTTACTCTCTGGCATGTGGACCATCGAGTTTCTGGCCCACCAAGTCTCGAGCTTGTGGGCCAATACAATCCTAAAACATCGAGACGCAGTTGCCGAGAGATTCCACCAGAAAGTCCCCTGTTCCGAAGTTAGCAGGCTCAGACATACTTCCATGCTCGGTAAGAGTCTGTTCGAGCCTAAGGACGGGGAGCTAGCCGCTGAGAGGTGGAGCAAATCCAACCAGGACTCCCTCCTCCATAGGGCCCTGACATCGAGGCCCTACAAACCTCCAGCAACTCAACAGCCCCGACCAGCTGGGAATACGAAAAAGACGACAGCAGCAAAAGGACAGGAAGGGCAGGAAGTCCTCCAGCGGAGATAAAAATCCTAGAGCGATCACGGAAATTGTCCAGGTATCTGCCCCGAGTTGCTGCCACCTTGTCGCGCAACTTTGTAGGCATCCCCCCCACTGCATGTCCACCAGTGGGGGGGATGCCTACAAAGTTGCGCGACAAGGTGGCAGCAACTCGGGGCAGATACCTGGACAATTTCCGTGATCGCTCAGGGTTATCGCGTCCCGTTCACATCCTCTCTACCTCCCCTGACAGCAAGGCCAGTGTCATTAAGCTTCCTTACCACGGGATCGGTAAGGGGGCAAGCCCTCCGGGCAGAAGTCGAGACCATGTTGAAGAAGGACGCTCTCCAAGAGGTGGCAGACGGGTCCCCAGGCTTCTACAGTCGACTCTTTCTTGTAAAAAAGGCATCTGGAGACTGGAGACCAGTCATCGATCTCTCGACCCTGAACGGGTTTGTCAGACAGACTCCGTTCAGCATGGAGACGGCAGACAAGGTCAGACTTGCAGTGAGACCACAAGACTTCATGTGTACACTGGACCTGAAGGACGCATACTTCCAGATCCCAGTCCATCCGTCTTCCAGGAAGTACTTAAGATTTTGCCTAGACAACAAGATCTACCAGTTCAAGGTGCTGTGCTTCAGTCTCTCCACAGCTCCTCAGGTGTTCACCAGTGTTTTCACCCTGATATCATCGTGGGCTCACAGGATCGGTATCCGTCTCCTCCGTTACCTGGACGACTGGCTGATCCTAGCAGACTCGGAGGCAACCCTTCTTCGCCACCGAGACAGGCTTCTCGATCTTTGCCAGGATCTGGGGATCATGGTAAATCTCGAAGTCCTCTCTGCAGCCCTCTCAGAAACTGGTATACCTAGGCATGGTCATAGACACCAATCTCCACAAAGCCTTCCCATCAGACGACAGGATAGCAAGGCTGAGGAAGGTCGCAAGGCCTCTACTCAAACGAGTAGAACTTCCAGCCCAAGTGTGGTTACGTCTCCTCGGCCACCTCTCTTCCTTGGTCCGTCTGGTTCCCAGTGGTCGCCTCAGAATGAGATCTCTCCAGTGGCGACTCGAGTCTCGGTGGAATCAAGGACACGATTCCCCGGACTCTCTGATCCCTATGGGTCCCGTGGAACAGACGGACCTTCAGTGGTGGTTAGCAGACGAGAACCTACGAAAGAGAGTGGATCTTCTCGTCCTTCCCCCGGATTTGATGTTGTTTTCGGACGCATCAAAGATAGGGTGGGGGGCCCACGTTCTGAACCACAGGACCTCAGGCCTTTGGTCAGAATCAGAAAGGTACCTCCACATAAACCTGCTAGAAATGAAGGCCATATCCCTGGCACTTCAGAAGTTCCATCAGGTCTTGGCGGGCCATTCTGTGGTGGTGTTGAGCGACAACACCACAGTAGTGGCTTATATCAACAAGCAGGGAGGTACCTTCTCGGAACAGCTATCCCATCTTGCAGTTGAGATACCGAGATGTCCGAAGTCCACCCGGTCACACTT
This sequence comes from Palaemon carinicauda, assembly GCF_036898095.1. Lineage (NCBI taxonomy): Eukaryota > Metazoa > Arthropoda > Malacostraca > Decapoda > Palaemonidae > Palaemon > Palaemon carinicauda. The sequence goes on along the minus strand of NC_090741.1, from coordinate 33,900,686 downwards.
TCAGCTTGCTTCATTCCAGGCAAGAGGAATGTGCTCGCCGACAGTCTGAGCAGAGCAACGCAGATAGTGAGTACCGAATGGTCTTTGAATCCTCAAGTAGCCAACAAAGTCCTGACTTTGTGGGGTTCCCCGACTGTGGATCTGTTCGCTACAGCGCTGAACTTCAAGCTCCCGCTGTACTGCTCCCTAGTCCCCGACCCCAAGGCTCTCTGGCAAGATGCCTTCCAACATCGGTGGGACAACATCGACGTTTACGCCTTTCCCCCGTTCTGTCTGATGAGGAGGGTGCTCAACAAGACCAGAATATCGGTCAATGTATCGATGACCCTGATAGCTCCGCTATGGCATCACGTAGAGTGGTTTCCGGACCTCCTGCAACTCCTTACGGAGCCCCCGAGAGAACTCCCTCCACGTCACGAGCTACTCAAACAACCACACGCCAACATCTTCCACAAAGCCGTAGCTTCGCTTCGACTTCACGCCTGGAGACTATCCAGTACCTCCTCGCTGAGAGAGGATTTTCGCAACAAGTTGCGAATAGGATGCCTGGACACCTGCGCAGGTCATTCGCAAGGTTCTACCAGGCGAAGTGGCGAGTTTTCTGTGGTTGGTGTCGTGGAAGGGATATCTCTCCACTCGATGCCACTATTCCAGCAATAGCGGAGTTCTTCGTGTATTTGCGGGAAGAAATGCGCCTTTCAGTCTCGACGGTGAAAGGCTATTGCTCAGCCTTAAGTCTAGCCTTCAGGCTCAAAGGAGTGGACATTTCTTCCTCGCTGGAACTTTCTCTACTCATACGGAGTTATGAACTTACCTGGCCTCAGTCGGAAGTGAGACCTCCTCCATGGAACGTGGTTCGAGTTCTCAGGTCTCTGAAGAGACCTCCCTACGAACCATTACGCCAGGCTTCAGATCGCCACTTTACTTGGAAGACGGTGTTCCTGCTAGCTTTGGCTTCTGCCAAATGAGTCGGCGAACTTCATGGTCTCTCATACGACATCGCCCATTCAAGGGGATGGGGGGAGGTAACGTTCAGGTTCGTCCCTGAGTTTGTTGCCAAGACTCAGAATCTGGGAGTACCAGACCCTCGGTTCGACTCTTTCCAGGTTTCGAGTCTTCGTTCTGTAACAGATGACCCAGACCATCTCCTACTGTGCCCAGTAAGGAGTGTGAGGCTCTATCTTAAGAGAACAGCTGCAATTCATCCCCAGGTGCAAGCTTTGTTTGTGAGCACCGGGAAAACGAAGAGGAGGGTCACCAAGAATACCATCTCGGCCTGGATTCGCAAGGTAATACATCTATCCTTGAATCCTGACCCTCCTCCGTCACGTCGCCCTAGAGCACATGATGTCAGGGGCGTAGCTACGTCCCTGGCCTTCAAGAAGAACTATTCAGTGACGCAGGTCCTGCAAGCTGGGGTGTGGAAGCGTCAGATGACCTTCACAGCCCACTACCTGCAAGACGTGACACACAGGAGACTCGATACGTTCTCTATCAGCCCTGTGGTGGCTGCACAACAGCTGGTCTAACCTCAGGCTCCTTAATGGACAGGTAGCAGAGGGTTGAGGGCATTGTTACCCGGTCTTAGTCTGCATGAATGAAAAGGTTTGTCTGGCCCTTATTCTTTTCTTCATCCTCTCCTCCCTTGGAGAAAGCAGCATCCTGGGTTCTCTGCATAGCTGACCTCAAACCACTGCAGGTAAACCATGTTTCCTTGTGTTTCTAGTATTAAGGTTAATACTGTCACGTGCCCATAACCTGACGAGGTGGTATTGGGAGAGTCCTAGCCTAGAATTCCATCTGAAGAACTCCAGGTCAACTTCCTAGGACGAGTCACACTACATACCTTCACACACAAGCTTATGTAGGCCACAGCAATTGCACAGCAAAAGTAAGCGAGGCGCAGGGACTCCTTATTGCCTGAGTACTTACACACTCAAATATGGATTCCCCAGGCAAAGCCAAAGCCAGTATGGCAGGGACTTACCACCCTTCCTAAGGGGTGAGTCACCCATATTAAATAGCGTGGTTTTTATTTCAGTTACGGAAGAAATGACAAATTCGTAGATAATTTGTATTTTTCTTAACTATACAAACCTTAGCTATTTAATCAAACTTGCCCGCCAGCCTTGTCCCCCGTGAAGTCCTACCTCTAAGCAAAGTGAAGTATTCACCGGTGTGTGTGAAGGGGGGGGAGGGGTAGCAAGCTACAGCTCCCTACCCCCCGCTAACTAAGGGTGGGGTAGTAAACCCTCGTTAAATCTCTACTGGCTCGTCATTTCAGCTCCGCCGAAGTAATAACCCATATTAAACATGCTAAGGTTTGTATAGTTAGGAAAAATACAAATTATCTGCGAATTTGTCATTTTATTACAGTTACTCCGCTCCCCCTTTCTCCCGTGGATGTCGACTGGGGGAAGCAAGGGCGCAATACTCATTTTTATGTTGTTCCCTTGGAGTTCCTCTTCGGAGTTCCTCCCTAGGGAATTTCTGTCAGATAATTAATTTTATTTTTTCCCAGTTAACTATGCAGTTTTTCTTCGTTCGACTAAGAGTGCCGACAAAGCAAAGCTGTTCTGTTCATTTCTGGGGAATCTGCTGTCACTGCCGTCCCTCAGAGGACGTCATCATGGGCGTCATAGAAGTACTCCCGTGACATGACCAGCATTTCAGATCTTAGAACGCTAGAGGAGGTTCGCCTCTAGGGGTTTGACAACTTCCCTTCCAAGGGAAAGTTTCCTCCCCAGGTGTGAGGTTGTTTCTCCCTTCAGAGGGAGAACTTCCCACATCTTAATAAATTCATCGTCTCCGACTGCTGTTGCTGCCTTCGCCCAGACTTTTCTCCCCCCTTGCTGAGTTTCTCTTCCTTCAGGGGGGGAGCACGGTCTTGGGAAGTCTCTTCTACGAAGTGCTTACCACTCGTTCGCAAGAGAGGCCACTCATAGAGACTCCTCTTTGGAGGATTGCTACGGTTGAAGGTCAGCTTGCTGATCCACCGGCCATCATGGGCATCATCATGGGCATCTTCAAGTCTCTTCTACGAAGTGTTCACCTCTCTCGTTCACGAGAGATGTTACTCATAGGGACACCTCTTCAGAGGATCACGCTGCTCATCAGTTCCTGATCATACTACCAGCAGACCTGCCAGTGCAACCTCGCGCTGCAACTTAGTCCGTGGACTTCAGTCCTGGACTCTTCCTAAGGCCAGCTTGCTGGTCCACCGGCCCTCATGGGCTTCATCAGTTCCTGATTGTCCTACTAGTAGACCTACCAGCGCAACCTTGCGCTGCAACTTAGTCCGTGAACTTCGGTCCTGGACTCTTCTATGGACTTTTTTATGGTCCCCATCGGTGGATGCTTGCCCTTCCAAAGGGCACATCCCAGTTCCTGATCGTCCTGCCAGCAGTCTCCACGTAGTACTCTCACGCACGCGCCAATTCACCCTCCTTGCGCAACCAGTCACACGCTTCGGCGCATTTTAGGGAGAATGCACAAAACTGCACAGCACCATACTGCGCGCCAGCGCTCTTCCATACTTTCCTGCGCCCTCCTGCGCAGTTGTGGTCTCAGATCCAATACGCCAGCTCTTGCCAGAGAGTTAGTGCTCGCAGATCCAATGTGCCAGCGCTTGCCTGCTCTCCAGGCAGAAATTGAGCACCAGTATCATCCTGTGTTCCATCACTCCAGTACTCTCCTACACACTCGCGCAATAGGCAGTGAAAAGGAATAAAACTTTTTGGACAGGTCACCATTGCCCATTCCTCCCCGCAAACACATAACATTGCCACCGGGAAAAGAGGAAAAAGGCTTCACAAAAGGATTCAAGATCCTGAAGATTCCATCTTACAAGGGGAATCGAAACGGGGAATCCTTGGTCCCTGTCTCTTCTGAAGTTTCTTTTTTTCCTTGACAGACCACCATCAGCAAATAGGAAAGCATCAACAGTCTGATCTCTAGATCACTGTTTGCTAATGGCTAGTTCACGGTTTACTGATCGCTAGGTCGCCGATCACCAGATCGCCAATTGCTAGCTCAACGCTGATCTTTGACCTCTAGTCCCTCCAATGACTAACGATCTCTGATTGCTAGCGTTCTAATCACCGATTGCTAGTCAATAACCAGTCATCAGCTTGCTGATCACTAGATCACCGATGGGCAGCTCATCTTTCTTCGATCATTGAACTCAGCTCGCTGATCTCTGACCAGCCCATCTTCAGCTTGCTCATCTCTGACCAACTAGGGGGGACCATAATCAGCTTGCTAATCTCTAACTTGCCATCGGCTCACAGACTACCGATTCACCAGTCATCGGCAATTTGCCAGCAGTTCGTGGCTTGAACCTACTAGTCAACCTCTTCTCGTAGTTTCCTAGATCAGAAGGTATACAATATACTTCTCGCTACTGGCCTTTCGCCATCACACTAAAGTGATCGGTAAACGTTCGACAACCCTCATCAACGGCTTGTCGACAGGGAACTACTTGCGAGCACTCTCTAAGTGCACAGTAACCACGATACCCAACTGTTAACCATTGATTAACATTCGCCAGATTGATTCTATTCTCAGGAATAGCATCAATCCCATCAGGGCGCATGGTAAGGCTAAGCGTTGCCTTCCTTTTGTTAGTTAAAGGAATTCTCTCTCAGAGAAGAATTCTTACACTGGGTATCTATTCGCAACGCTCCTGAATCTTGGGCTGCTGTTTCTCCCCAGCCCTAGACCCCAAGGCGCTCTGGCAACAACGGGGGGTACAACAATGATGTTACGTCTCGTGTCTTTTTTATTTGGAGGAGGACACTCAAAAAGGCTAGAACATCAGTCAACCTGTTAAGGACTCTCCTAGCTCTGCTATGGCATTATGCAGAATGGTTTCCAAACCTTTTGCAACTTCTGATAGTCTCCAAGAGAACCTTCTCCACATCACAGACAACCCACTTCGACACCTACCACAAGCTATAGCTTTGCTATGATTGTACGCCTGGAGACTACCCAATACCTCTTTTGCGAAAAGATTGTCTAGATATCTGAGGAATTCCTCAGCATCAGTCTACCAGGCAGTATAACGTCTTGTGTGGTTGGTGTCATGTGAAAGTGTGTCTCTCCACTCGATACCTCGATTCCAGCAACAGCTGAATCCTCGAGTATATACAAGAGGAAAGACCCCCTATTCATTTTAGACAGGTAAAGATGATCACTCAACCTTGATCCTTCACCTTCAAACTGAAAGAAAGGGACACCCTCTCATCGATAGACTTTTCCTTACTCATACGGACTTACAACTTGACTTTCCCCAGTCGGAATTGAGACCTTCCTCTCGGAACATGGTTCAAATTATCCAATCTCTAACGAGACCACCTTATGTTCCACTTCACCAGGCAACAAATTTTCTCGTGATTTAAGAAAACAATGTTCCTACACACTCGGACAGTAACCATACGAGTCGAGGAACTTCATGGTCTCGCTTTCGACATCGCCCATTATTGAGAAGGGCGAAAGACAATGTTCAGTTTTGTCCCTGAGTATGTCGCCAGACACAGTCTCCAGAGGTGATGGATCCTACACAAGTCTCCACTCGGTAACGGACGATCCAGATCATCCGTTACTGTACCCAGGGTAAGGTATGAGACTTTACATAAAGAAAACGGCAACAGCTCACCCGGGTCCCTTCTTTTGTCATCAGCACTGTGAGAGACTAGAGGAGGATTTCCGAAACATCATCTCGACATGACGACTCACTGTGTCAGGGACATAACTATGCACCTGGTCCTTCTTAGCAGATTACTCTGTGACGCAGGTTTTACAAGAAAGGATGTGAATGCTCCAGGTGACTTTCACAACCTTTCTCCTGCAAGACGTGACCGACAGGAACTCGATACGACCCCTATCGGTCCGGTGGTGGCTGCACAACAGCTGGTTGTATACCTCAAGCTCCTTATTGGACAAGTATCAGAAGGTTGAGGGCGCTGTTACTTGGTTTTAGTCTGCATGAATGAAAAGATTTGACTGGCTCTTATTCTTTTCTTCATCCTACCCTCTCGTGGGGAAAGCAGCATCCTGGGTTCTCTGCATAAGCTGATCTCAAACCAATGCAGGTAAACCATGCTCCCTTGTGTATCTAGTATTAAGCTAATACTGTTGCATCCCCTTACCATGACGAGGTGGTATTGGGAAGTCTTGGTTACATCACGTTTTTCCTACATAGACTCGGAATAACTTTACCTAGACAGTCACACTTCTGCATGTCTCAACACACAGCTTGCGTAGGCTGCGGACCTTGCGTAGCAAGGTTTTAGCGAGGGCAGGGACTCCTTATTTTTGAGTACTAACATACTCAGATAAGGAGCCCCTGGGCAAAGCCAAAAGCCAGATTGGCAGAGACGTCCACCCTTCCTAATGGGTGAGTCGCCCCTAATAAATAGCGTGGTTTGTATTCCAGTTACGGAACAAATGACAAATTCGTAGATAATTTGTATTTTTTCTAACGATACAAACCTTAGCTATTTATACAAACTTGCCTGCCAGCCCTATACCCCTTGACGTCCTACCTCCAAGCAAAGTAAGCTAAATCACCGGTGTGTGAGCGGGAGCGGTAGCAAGCTCTCCCCCCCAAACCCCGCTAACTAGTGCTATGGGTAGTAAACCCTCGCTAAATTTTAATGGCTCATCATTTCAGCTACGTAGAAAGTAATACCCCTAAATAAATAGCTAAGATTTGTATCGTTAGGAAAAATACAAATTATCTACGAATTTGTCATTTTTAAAGGTGTCGTTGTTTCTTCGTTCTTTCTGTATTTTCATTTATTACTTCAAGGAATAGAACCTAGGAATTCAACAAGTCCAAGAGACCAATGAAAATGAGTAGTATTGCTTCTTTTGTAGCTGATTTCACCTGGTGAGAGAGAGACTGTGCTGTATCAGAAACTGAGTGTTGTGTCTGAATGCTCTACACCACTGCTTGTCATTTTGAAGGATGTCGCTGTTTTTTTTCCTTTTTTTTTTTGTGTGTGTGTTTTCTTGGTTACTCTAAGGAATAGAATTCAGAAACATCGGCAAGTCCAAGAGACCTATGGAATTCAGCAGCATTGTTTTATTTGTAGCGTTTTTCTCCCCGTGTGAGAGACTGTGATGTACCTGAAACCGAGTGGTGTGCAAGTGTCTACGCTACAGCTTAGCAGTTTGAAGGGTGCTGCTGTTTCTTCCCTTTTTTGTGTTTCCAATAAAACTTCATTGAATAGAATCAAGAAAATACGAATAAATCAATTCGTAGGAATAGCATCGTTTCATTTGTAGCATTTTTCTCCCCCCCGTATGAGACATTGCTGTATCAGAAACCGATTGGTGTGAGAGTGCCCTACGCCGATGCATGTCAGTTTGAAGGCGGCCGCTGTTTCTTCAATTTTTCTCTCTTTACATTAAACTTCAATGAGTAGAATCTAGAAACATGTAATTTTCGGAGAGATCAATCGAAATACTGTAGTAGTGCGAGGGCATGTAATGAAAAGCAGCTGAGAACTGATTTGTTTATCATCATAGACATTCTGTTTATATACAGGAGTGCGGACAGAAGAGAGGTGCCCGTGTCATGCGAGACGACCTCCGTTGCACAAAGGTCGAGTTTGACCGAGCATTTGTGTTTCTCACGAAACTTTACATACAATGTGTGGAAAATCAAATGCATGAAATGGCATAATACATACATCGGCTGAAAGGCCAGAAAAATCTACATACATTGGTCGTAACAAGTAGGGTTGAGAAATGCCAAGTACTGTATAAAACTTGGTTTCGATGAACCGGAATCCGACCGAATGATGTCTTTACAAGTACTACCCGCCCAGACAAGGATTATTTTACAATGAATATTGTTGACAATGAGGCATTTCAATCCTTGTATCTTTGAGGAGGGCTATGGCGCCTTAGAGTTGAGATCTTCGGACGAGGGCCATTGTCGGAGGCTGGTACCTCTGATGTGTCGAGTGACAGGATGCCTCCCTGGACGGGGTTCCCAGGGGTTTCAACTGTCTGTTGTCGGGGCTGCTTTGCACCAAGTGTGAGGAGGCTTGTTTTGGGGTGGCATTCGGTGTTTCCTGGTTGGTTTTGTTCGTTGGGAAGAACTCCCCAGGTGCGGCCAGTGTCTCGCCGTACACTTTCTCCGCTGGGGAAACCTCGCTGTCTGCCGTGGAGGCAGTCCTGAGGCCGAGGAGGCCCCATGATAGTTGTGGTTTCCAATTTACATCGGTGCAGCGGGCCATGAGAGAAGCTTTCAGTGAACCAAGCCAGTGGCCGTGGGGTTGTACGCTGTCGTGCTGTGAAGGGACGTTCCTATCAGGCGAGCCAGCCAGGCTCAGCGCTCAGACAGGAATGCGGGGCTGCGGTTGGTCGCGATGTTATCGGGTACTCCAAAACGGCTGATCCAATTCGACAGTAGGGCTTCTGCGCAGGGTTGTGGCCTTCGCCATGGGGGCAGCTTCTGGCTACCAGGTGAATCGGTCTATGATCGTAAGGAGGTACCTGGCGTCTCCGGATTGTGGGAAGGGTCCTACGATGTCGACGTGGATGCGCCCAAAGCGGCGTATTCCATGTATCGACTGACAAATTTCTCGGCGCTCATTGTGCTCTCACACCAAAACGCAATATGTGCCGTCGTTAGTCCGTTAATAGTGTCGGGTTCCTCTGTGGTCATAGATACGTAAGTGACAGGGCCAAACCACTTGAGGTAAATGCCAGAACACGAGAGTTTTGCGCCATATTGAGACCGTTAGTGGTGTTTTTGATGTTGACCCAGGAAAGGAACTTTAAGAAAACCTAACTAAGACGTCGTATGGTTCCGTTAAATGTTTTCTGAAGGTAACGCAGCCGTAGTGAGTCTGTTAATGGCGTTGTTAATGGCGTAGTCAAAACTGCCAAGTTACCGTCCAATCCGGGAGGTCACCAGTTGTGAGGACATGTAATGAGAAGCAGCTGAGAACTGACTTCTTTATTATCTAAGACATTCTGTTTATATACAGGAGTGCGGACGGAAAAGAGGTGCCCTGGTCGGGTGAGACGACCTCCGTCGCAAAAAGGTCAAGTTTGACTGAGCATTTGTGTTTCTTACGGAACTGTACATACAATGTGTGGAAAATCAAATACATGAAACGGCATAATATGTATATCGGCTGAAAGGCTGGAAAAATCTGTGTACATTGGTATATACAAATAAGCCGTAATGATTAGTTTAAAACTCGGATTTAGTAAACCGGAATCCGACAGAATGATGTCTTTACACAGTAGCATTGCTTTATTTTTATAGTTTTTCTCCCCCTGTGAGAGACTGTGCTGTATCAGAAACCGATTGGTGTGCGAGTGCTCTACGTCAATGCATGTCAGTTTCAAGGGTGCTGCTGTTTCCTCCCTCTTTCTGTTTTCATTAAAACTTCCAAGGAAGGAATAGAATTCTGAAACATACAGTTTGGAGAGACCAATCCGTAGGAGTAGCATTGTTTCATTTA
>NC_090741.1:33883698-33886198 GCF_036898095.1 Palaemon carinicauda | reverse complement strand
AAGCTGTTGATTGCCAAAGGATTCTGTTTGGTTCACTGGGGAAACTGTTTCTCTGTTCCAACTAATAGCGATATTTGCTAAAATTTAATAACCTTTGCAATTGAAGAGATTAGCTGAAAATACCGACCATTGATACTAAGGATGTCATAAATTACGGATATGTAAATATCCAGTCTGTTCGTAATAAAGTAATTCAAATGCGAGATTTGATCAATCAGAAATATCTATTTCATTCAAAAAGAAATTGAGGACTTTCTTGTATTCTAAGTCATTCGATCACGTAATAGATTCCATAGTTACAGATATCATGACATTTAAAAGAAGGATATGAATGCTTTTCACACCCGAAATGAAGAGTAATATATTTCTGCGTCGTATAATAATTTTCAAATGTTCCCATTTTATTGCATTACATACCGTGGCTTTTATTTACTCCAATGACAGGGATCTGTACCTTTAAATCAATGTTAATTTTATCAATTAGCATATTTATGTGATAATCACGGACTGCAGAAATCATGTTATCAACGATAATGACTGTTTTTTTTTCATAATAATAAACTCATTAAAAGTTATAAGTTGATTGGCTTATTGGTCTAAACCCGGTAATGTCACGATTATACTGATTATCGCTGTGAATTATAATAAAAAAAAAAGGCAGGGGACTTGTACACTTGATACGAGGCTAGGCTTTCAAAAATAATCAACTACTGATTTGAAAATACATTTTAAAAAATCCTCTCCATCCATTGGTAGATCAGGCTGAGTTGAAATAACAACTAGCCTTCTGCCAGTTCAGTGGTAATGTGTTTGCCCAGCATTCGCATGACGGCAGATCGATCTCTGCCCGGGACCGTGAGTTTAATCTGTTAACAAGGGAGGCCACTGCTGTGATTGGGCACCTCTGTTGGGGTGGGGTTGGGTTTGCCCGGTTGACGTTCTGGTGAGCATCTATTCTGATGAAACTTGAACTGAAACCAGACACCTTTAATCTTTATATAAGGCTAAGATCACATCCTAACAACTGCTTTATCAGTTTAAAATTTGTATGCCATTTTAAAAGCAGCTTTATCAACCTGTTAAGAGTTCAGGAATAAGTGCAACGGCAGTTCGGACGGCTTAAGAAGACCTCACTCCGTTTAGAAACAGTTCTGACAGCTTAAGAAGACCTCAGTCCGCTCAGAAACAGTTCTGACAGCTTAACAAGACCTCACTTAGCTTAGAAACAGTTCTGACAGCTTAAGAAGACCTCAGTCAGCTTAGAAACAGTTCTGATAGCGTAAAAAATCTCACTCAGCTTAGAAACAGTTCTACCAGTTTAAGAAGACCTCAGTCAGCTTAGAAACAGTTCTGACATCTTAAGACGACCTCACTTAGCTTGGAAACAGTTTCAACAGCTTGAGAAGACCCATTTAGCTTAGAAACAGTTCTAACAGCATAAGAAGACCTCAGTCAACGTAGAAACAGTTCTGACAGCTTAAGAAGACTGCAATCAGCTTAGAAACAGTTCCTACAGCCTAGGAAGACCTCACTCAGCTTACAAACAGTTCTGACAGCTTAAGATGACCTCAGTCAACTTAGAAACCGTTCTGAAAGCGTAAGAAGACCTCAATCAACTTAGAAACAGTTCTGACAGCTTAAGAGGACCTCATTTAGCTTAGAGACAGATCTGAAAGCTTAAGAAGACATCAGTCAGTTTATAAACAGTTCTGTTATCTCAAGAAGACCTCAGTCCACTTAGAAACAGTTCTGACCGCTTAAGAAGACCTTAATCAGTTTAGAAACAGCTCTGACACCTTAAAAAGACATCAATCAGCTTAGAAACAGTTCTGTCAGCTTAAGAAGACAACAATCAGCTTAGTAACAGTTATGTCAACTTAAAAAGACCTCAGACATGAGTAACAGTTCTGTTAACTTCAAAAGATTGCAATCGGCTTCAAAACAGTTTTGTCAGCTTAAGAAGACCTAAATCAGCTATCTTTCAAAGTCAGACCAGGATAAGGCTTTAAACTACTGAAGGCTTGTATCCTGTACCTTTATCTAACAATATTTTGAATTTTTACGATGCAAATGACAGATGTGAAGCGAAACATATCAGCAAAAGGCCAATTAGAGAAAAATGAACAGGTTGAGACATTTTCTACTCTCTCTCTTTGCAATAAGAAACAGGAAGTACTTTCAGTTAAATCACTGAACCGCAACAGAAAGGAGATGATCCCCCTCGTAAGTCTATTGTTGCTGAGAATTCTGGCTATAGATTAGAAAATTGCGCTGCCTAGTGACTGGGTCATGTTTTTGGTAATAATGGAATTTTTCTTTATTTGCATCTCATTCCAGACTGAATGAATATTGTTAACAGTGAAGCTTATTGAATTCCATTTATCAATTTGTATTTGTTAGGATTGACTAATTCTTTATATTCTGTTTTCTCGTATCTTTTAAATGGAGACTAATAGGCATTATAAAAGATGATAGTAACCACAACAACAACAACAACAAA
>NC_090741.1:33873698-33876198 GCF_036898095.1 Palaemon carinicauda | reverse complement strand
TCCTATTGCCAAATTATATTGCACGTGCACAACTTATAAAAATTAATTGTTAAGATGTTAATTGTTGTTTTATTGCCAGTAAAGTAGAGGATCTTTTACTTTTATCGGTTCTTTACAGGAAACTGACTTTCCAATCATATTCTTTACAAAGAAATATATTCATAATTAATTCAACAAACGTTTAACTGGACTCCACAAGGCTCTAGAAGAGTTGGGAGACCCAGCCCTACATGGCTGAGGACTATGAAGCCCGAAGTAAGAGATGATGAATGGAGAAGTATAGAATTAAAAGCTCAAGATAGAGACGACTGGCGAAATCTAATCGAGGTCCTATGCGTCAATAGGCGTAGGAGGAGATAGTGATGAAGACAGAAGGAGAGATATAGGATGAAAGAGAGATCACAGTGAGTTGATTGGTTCACTATGATAAGAATTCAATTGAACAATACAAAGGGCGGCCATTTGTGACTTGATTATTGAAGAGTTGTTTTAAAACAACCTTTTTCATTTCTGTGACGCAATTGACTGTTGGTCATATTAAGATCTCAAACTTTACGATTTATTTTTCTTAGTAATTTTTCTTTTTTATAAGAAATTACGACTACAAATATAGTTGATAAGTTAGAGGTATTAGGATTGCCAGGGCACCAGCCATCTGTTGAGGTACTGCCGCTAGATAGTTGTTGGTTGCTTTATTAAGGTACTTTATTTTGATTGTTATTATTTCTCTTGTAGTTTATTTATTCCCTTTTTTCTTGTCTCACTCAGGCTATTTTACTCTGTTGGATCCTTTGGGCTTATAGCATTCTGTTTTACCAACTAGTAAACAGGCGTAGGAGGAGATGATGATAATACTCGACTTACATAATATGCGGCGTATGACGAATAAAAACTCAATCCTAAATTTAGCTTACTTGACAAAATCATAATATTCACTTCATATAATGAAAGATAAAACTACAGGTATTCCTTATGATGAAATGTGTCTGTCAGTTCTTTCATATGCTCTGTATCAACATGACATCTATTTAACATTTCTTCCGTACTGCATCTTCGGAGTTTCCCTCATTTGTAAAATGAGCTCTGATTGCTCCCCCCCCCAACTATTTCACCTAATTAAACAAAGGCATTTAGGATTTGTTATATCAACTTTCGTTACATCATCAAGTAACACCATTGTTTTTCTTAGTGCAAAAGTATCGCCAAGCACAACCTTTGTGTTTCGTTTCATTAGTATCACCTAGTACGACCATTGTTTCTCTCATTGCATTAAAATCACCAAACACTACCATTGTTCCTAGTTACATTAACATCACCAAGCACAACCATTGATTCTTGTTCTGGTGGGTCTTGGAGCTCTTTTCTTCAACCTCAAAAACCTCCAAAAAGACTTGAAATTAATCTGGTCAAAACTCTCTCTGGGCCATTCCATGCCACTCTAAACTCTCAAACTTCTCATGCAACAGCTTCTTGGAGATTGACTGGTCCTTATTGCTTCTTCTAAGCTGCTTGAACGCACACTCTCCCTCTATCTTCCCTTATGTCTTACTCTTTCATTAAGAAACATGAATAAACTTCTTCTGGTACTGGTTTTCTTGTACTTTCTGTAAACGCATTTCAGTTCTTCTTATGAGTTAAAGCTCAAACGACCTCTTCCTTGATCAAGGTCATATAGCTGTGATGTCAATGGACTTTCTCCCAAGTAATCATGTCTTTCTTTTCAGTAATTTCATTTTATTGATAGATTAATCCTGATCAGCTGCCTCTTTTAATGTCTACCATTTTTTTCCTCTTCGTCATTGATGACGTCCCCTTATCGGATGTGTCTTTTGTCTACACGTTTTCTTTCTCTTCCTCTTGTATTATCATTGCGAAAATCAAAGATTTTGCGAAAGTTATTTAATCACCCGAGCTGTTCTTTATTTTATTTTTTGTGAGCAACTTTACACAAAAACTATTGTACCGATTTTGACTTGGTAGACATGTTGGGTATGATCCATAAATGAATCTGTAACATTTGCATAAAGTACATCAAAGTACAAGTGCGCATCAGTAGTTTTGAAAATAATCGTGATGTTGAGTAAATTGCAAATATTTTTTTAGTTTATTTTTTGTTTGTGAACAACATTACACAAAAAGTAATGAAGGAATTTCAACGAAGCTTGATAATATCATAATAAAAATGCCGAATCTCCTTTTAATGAGTCAAATGTTCTATGCCAATGCCGTGAAATCATTTAAGAGAGAGAGAGAGAGAGAGAGAGAGAGAGAGAGAGAGAGAGAGAGATTGTCGTCTTTCCTATAGGAGTATTGCCAAGGGAAATTCTTTCTCTGTAGGCCAACGGAATTTGAACATTTCTCTATCTATTTACCTGCAATTGTTTGAATATATATATATATATATATATATGTATGTATGTATATGTATATGTATATGTATATATATATATATATATATATGTATATATGTGTGTGTGTGTGTGTGTGTGTAATACACTCA
>NC_090741.1:33858698-33871198 GCF_036898095.1 Palaemon carinicauda | reverse complement strand
CGATTTCACGGCAAAATTGGATGAAATAATTACTCTTAAAACTCATCGAGAGAGACAGTAAAGACTGTTCTTTCAACCCCATAGATAACATTAAAGGCTGTGTGGAGGGCGTACGCCCAGTTGTATGAAATCTAATGCTAAGACTTTTCGATTAGATTTGTCAATGATGAATAATGAAATATGGTTTTACACCAAAAATAAAATCAGGAGCTCTCTAGGGGATGACCGGTAAACTTTCACGTGCTCGCACAGTACTGATCGAAATAATTTCATAATATATCGGTATTTGAATTCTTTATGTAATTTTTATTTAAAAAACTCTTAAAATTTGCCTTCTTTTCCAAAATTTTTATTAATTATACATTTATCAAAATAATATATTATTTACTTGGGGATTTAAATATTTACATATGGGATAACTAATTGTATAAACCTTTTTTGTCCCTAAAATCGAGGGGCTAATTTTCTTCTGTGCAACTCGCTCGGAATGAGAAAGGAGCAGAGGAAATCCCAACTGATTCAAATATTTATAGACAATTTAAATAGGCCAATTAAAAGATAAAATCCTATAGACCTAAGCCAAAGATGAAGAAATAAGGAAGAGTGCCACATTAACTATCCACAAAAGTTGAATCGGTAGAACTTCAAAAGTTCAAACTTGCAGCAAATGTTTTTATGTTGAACAGGATGGCATAAGTCTTTTTATAGTTTAAGTAGTTTATTTATGCTTTAATGTTGGTAATGTTCTTAAAACATTTCATTTCAATTGTCCATTAGTTCTCATATAGTTTAGTTAGTTCCTTATCTCCTTTCCTCACTGGGCTATTTTTCCCTGTTGGAGCCTATGTGTTAATAACATCCTCCTTTTCCAACTAGGGTTGTAGCATAATAATAATAATAATAATAATAATAATAATAATAATAATAATAATAATAAAAGCATTGTATGTAACCAATTCAAAATATTTTGTAGTTTTCAGTAGGAACATTAGAGTTCAAAAGACATCATTTATAGACTATATTCTGGAGTTGTGCTTCCAAAAAACACCATTCAAAACATCACCATTTTTGTCCAAAATCTATATTTGATGCTTCTCTAAGTCCAAAGGGATCAGAAGATATCGTTTTAAAAACAATTGAAAACTAGCAAGTAAAACACTGTAGACCTATAGAGTCGTTGGTGTTATAAGTGAAGTTTCACCAAGTGTTTAAATAGACATTCTTCTTTTTTGTCTGCATCTTTTCCCACTTGTATGTGGGGGTAGATAATAGGACTTCATTAATGTTAAAAAAAAAGATCACAGAATTCAGATGAAGCCAATCCCCTCTTTTCTCTGCGCATACAAGATCCCTTCTTATATGTAGGCCTACATAATGTCACCTACTATAACAAACCCTCTACGAAGCTTTTGACCGACACACGAGTGCTAGCTATTAGTACTTTAGATAGGGAGAATAAAAAGGGAAAAGGGAGAGGGAAAGATAATGAAAAGGGGAAAGTCTAGACATCCTATGATACCCAGAAAGACAAGGAGGAATGTTAGGTAGGATGCAATTCTCTTAAGCCTTTGATCCCACAATGAAATATTTTTTTACGATCAATTCGTTTCTGTATTTTCTTCAACCTTATACTATTCCTCCATTCCGGTGTAGCAGGAAATTTTTCCCCCCTGACTGAAATTCCCCCCGGGAAAATTAGCCTAGGATCAATTTCCCCCACACCCTCAACCCCAGGAAAAGCAGACTGGGCTGTTATTCCTCCAGGGGTAATTTCAGCCCCAAGATATCCCCCCCCCCCCAGAGCCATTTATCCCCCTTCCTCCCTTACAGAAAAACTATTTTGATGAATTAAATAATCAACGGTAAGTTTGATAAAATATTAGGAATATATATATATATATATATATATACATATTTATATATACATATACATATATACATATACATATATACATATTTATATATATACATATATATATATATATATATATATGAAACGTGTAGTAGGAGATGAATGGAGAAGTACTGAATTAAAAGCTCAACCCGAGGCCCTTTGAGTCAATAGGCGAAGGAGGAACAAAAATAGTGACTCCTTGGGATTTATTACTTGCCCATTTTCTTTAAGTCTTTTATAAGCTTCTTTGTAATAATGTTTCATGTCCTGTCATCACTGAATTCAAGATGTAGTACAACCCCCCCCCCCCCCTTACCGTCTCTCTCTCTCTCTCTCTCTCTCTCTCTCTCTCTCCACACATATTTTAAAATGATGTTCTCTACGGGCTGTATTATGGCAAGAGCCTGTGCTTGGCTGCAGGGTTTAGGCAATCAACAACTATAACAATAACGAAATGAAATCCACAGAAGCCTTGTACTTAGTTAATTCAAAACATCACAGTAGTTTACAGCAAGAACCCCAGGTTAAAAGACTTCTCATGCATAATCTTTAATCTTAAGTTGTGCTCCCAAAATCCAATTCAAATCATCAACTTTTGTATTCATAATCTATATTTGATGCTACTCTTAGTCCAAAGGGATTGAAAGAGATCGTTGGTTGAATGTTCTACTTCTAGAGAGAAGTGAGGACTAGGAAGCAAAATAACCTAGACCTACAGATGTCCTTTGTGTTCAAAGTGAAGATTCCCACAGTGATGAATGTCTTTACTTTTCTTACTTTACTTTATTTTACTTTACTTTGCTTTAATGGTTACTGTTTTTCTGGTCCTCTATTATATACACGACCACAGTCATTTTATTATAAACTTTCCAAGTGAGATTGTTGGTCTAATGACAGTACAGACTTTTTGTCCCTTCAGTCCTTGCGTGGAGAGGAGAGTGGCATAGTATCCTATAAAGAAAATATTGGGGCATTTTGCGAACAAAGTTTTATTATTATTTGAAGAATAAATATTATTTGTGCGATGTGCATAGAACTTTATAATTTTAAGTGGTTTAAAAATAAGAATTTTCCATAGTTATCTATAATTTTTTGAAATTAAAAAGTATATTTTACCAGTAGTACGCATGCTTGCGCAAGGGACTAGTCCTATTTCCATTATTTCTACGTTTACTTTTATTTCTGGTGTTTCAACACTACAAATTTATGTCTGAACTATAGAATAGACAAAGAATGTCTTCTTTTTCCTTATATATATATATATATATATATATATATATATCACAGAAGATGGATGTCCTCCTTATCCTTATATATTGTTATAGACTATGCTAATTCATTTCTTTTACATAAAAGGAATCATTTACAATATAATGATAAGATTAGCACTGTTCCATTTGAATGCCATGGGTTTTAACGACTCAAGTGAAGTCTTAATCACAATTAAATGTACCATTACGTGAATAGATCTGGGCGCCAAATGAAAGTTGGGGCGACATCCATTTTTGGGAGTAGTTGGGTACTGAAACTAGTAATTTGGAATCGTTTAGTTTTATGAGTGTTCAGTAGATATTTTATTTTTATGAAGATAAATTCCTTTAGTCATTATATATAGTTTATGTCATCAACCAATACAGTTTAGCCCACTGCAGAACAAACTTCCAGCTACATGATGAAATGGAAGCAATTGAAAAATGAATGAAGAGTAATTTAACAAAATGTGTATTAGAATCAGCATAAGATATGTGTGGGAGAGTTCCTAAACAAGATTATGGAAAACTACCGGAAAAGAACAAAAACGTAGTATAGTTAATATTGCAAATTGTGGTAAAATCTAAGAGAGATGACAGAAATAGAACTATCCGATACAATAAACTAAAAATATATTATATATATATATATATATATATACATATATATATATATATATATATATATATTACTTTAGAATTTAAGTTTAATGAAAGACTGAAAAAAGCAGACCAGACAATGGCTAGGTTAAGTAAAATTGGAAATCAAATCGCCTGAAAACCAGGCTGTTTAGCTAGATTGGTGTTACTGTATCGACATGAGTCATGATGAGGGGTAGATGATGACGGTTTGGGCATGCTCTTCGCACTCCCCAAGAGAGATTATCTCACTAAACTTTCAATTGAAATCCACAAGACACTTGAAGAGTTGGAAGACCCAGTCCTACAAGGCTGAGGACTATGAAACGTGAAGTAGGAGATGATGAATGGAGAAGTATTGATTTAAAAGCTCAAGATAGAGACGACTAGCAAACTCTAACTGAGGCCCTTTGCGTCAATAGGCGTAGAAAGAGATGATTATTATTAAATCATTTGTTAGGCCATCTGCTTTTTCTCTTTCTATACGTTTTAATGTTTTCTTTTTTCACTTATTCTGTTACTTTAGGTATCGGCTCATATGTTTCATTATTGCAATTGGTAAAAAAATTGTCCAATTTTTTTTTCCTATTAGATGCCAGGAAATTGCATCTAAGGGTGTTTCCTCATAAAATAATATATGTTTAAGGCCGCCCACTTTCATTGCCTTTTCAAACTTTAGCCCTAAACCCCCAAACAAAACGCTTTTACTCCTTGGGTACATTAACAAGGCATACTTCTAGAGCATTGATATCTATAATTGGGATTAGGATTAGTTAACGACTTATTTGCTGCGGACATGGGTATATGTTTGTTAAATTTTTGTTTTTAGTTCTATGGCTGAGTTCCAACTCTTTGCTTATAGAATATTGGGATATGCTCTATCTATTTTTGTAATACATATTATCTGTTTTTTACATATCATTGCCATAAAAAGTATTATTGAAATTATGAATTTTTGGCGCATTAATTAAAAAAACTACTATGAAAGTATGTTTCAGTAATCAAACTCAAACAGTTGGGAGTGAAGTGGGTCGTTTCTTAGCATCATTATTGAATTTTTAAGTAATAGATCGCAAATAGTTGTTGTTGATGGGCACCATAGTGAGTATAGGACTGTGATATCTGGTGTTCCTCAGGGTAGTGTTCTTGGCCCATTACTTTTCATACTATATACACATGACATGTGGTTTAGTCTAGAAAACAATCTTGTTGCATATGCAGATGATGCTACTCTGTTTGCATCAATTCCATCTCTTGCATGTAGATCTGGGGTTGCTGAATCCCTTGATAGAGATCTAGCTATAATTAGTGCATGGTGTTAATTATGGGGTATGAAGTTGAATCCTAACAAAACTCAAAGTATGATTGTTAGTAGGTCAAGGAGCGTGGCTCCTCAACATCCGGATCTCGGCATTGATAATGTTTCTTTAACTTTTTATGACTCTTTTAAAATGTTAGGGGTGAGTCTCGACAGCAAATTTATTTTTGTGAAATACGATAGGTCTGTGTCTTCTTCAATTGGCTTATTGAGAAAGTCTTTCAAGATTTCTGGTGATCAATGTATTCTGATGAAGTGTTTTAATTCTTTCATTTTACCTTGTTTCGAGTATTGTTCTCCTGTCTGGTCTTCAGCTGCGGAGTCTCATCTTGATTTGTTGGACAGAAACTTACGGTCTATTAAATTTTTTATTCCTTATCTAGATATTAATCTCTGGCACCGTCATTCAATTAGTTCATTATGTATGTTGCATATGATGTTTTATAATTCTGACAGGGTAGCAGCAAATGTTTTTTAAGTTGAACAGGCTTACATAAGTCCTTTTAAAGCTTATATATCAAATGTCTGTTTTAATGTTGTTCATGTTTTTAAAATATTCTATTTCAATTTTCATTACTTCTTATATCGTTAATTCATTTCCTGATTTCCTCAATGGGCTATTTTTCCCTGTTGGAGCCCTTAGGCTTATAGCATCGTGCTCTCCTAACTAGGGTTGTAGCTTAGCTAGTAATACTAATAATAATAATCATAATAATAATGATGATGATAATAATAATAATGATAACAATAATGATGATAATACGTTTCAAACTCGAATAGAATCCAAGTGTTTCTACTTCATGTTAAAAGATGGTATCACACGTCCCTTATTCCATTCATGTGAATGATGCTATCCAAAACATGAACACTTGTATTTATAAACAAATATTTGATGTCCCCTTAGTCCAAAAGGATAGGAAGAGTTCGTTGGTTGAATTTTCTATTTTCAAAAAGTTGTGAGAACAGGGAAGCAAAACACCCTAGATTAGGGACGGGGAACCTTTTTGTGCATGAAGGCCATTTTACAATTCATCATCCCTCAGGGCCGCATACGGATTTTTTAAAGTTATTTTATCGCTTAAGTAATTTATTAGTAATCTAATAAAAAAGATAGGTTTATAGAAAACGGAAGTATAATATTTTCAAATATCTTTATTTAAGTATGTACTTTCTATACAAATGATATGTTAATGAATAATATTGAATGCATAGAATTAGAAAATATTTCATTTTTTTAAGAAGTTTTCAAAGTAATAAGAAAATGAATAATATCGAAAGCATGACATTTCAAATTATTTCAATTAAGGAAGAAGTTTTTTTTTTTGTATTTAAGGAATAAGTAAAGAAATAATATTAAAAAATGATATCATATAAGCATCGAGAATTTAAAACTTTTCAAATATTCGATAAACAGTTAGCAAGCATGTAATTTTTTATACATATTAATGGCTTCATTGGGTTTGCTTCTTTTGACAAAGCATTTTGATATCAGGCTCTAGCATAGTGGTTCTTGGTTTCAATTAGTCCTCCAAATGCTCGTCAGTCTACTGAGTTCTCAGTGAATTCTTGATTTGCGCCAAGCACTAAAATGTGGATTCACAACAGTATGTTGAAGAAAAACAGGAAATGAATAGTCAAGCATGTTCACGAAGACAAGGATATTCAATAGCGTTTTTCCAAATTTCGACGGGATTTACTTTCTTGTCAAACAGAGACTTCATGATATCATCCTCAGACATTTCAATAAGCTACATTTATAACTCTTCAGGAGCCTCTGATACATCAACTAAGTGAGGCAGAAAAGCAAGTTTCAGTGTGATGCTATGCTTTTCAAAATCATTGAATCTTTTATTGTATTCTTTTATCAATGTGTCTAAAACAGACTCATATTCTTTAAAATGTCCATAGATATCCTCAGTTTCGCTCATTACTTTCGTAAGCTGGGGAAGGTATTCTTCTGAAAGTTTTGATTGAGCCAAAAGTGACTTGAAATGCAACAGTTTCTTTCAAAATGCCTGGATTTTTTGCCACATATCATATATACATTTATTTTTGCCTTGCGGTGAAATGTTTAATTCATTTTGTTTCGACATCACATCACATAAAAAGGCAACAACTCTGTATAAATTTGGATCTGATAAATAACAATACTTGTTGTTTTCTTTGAGAAAGTCAATAATTTGCCTTTGTAAAGACAAAATTTTGACCAATACTTTTCTTTACGACAACCAGCGTACTTTTGAGTTATATGGCATCATCAGCATGCTTCGAAATTGACGATGCTTTGAGGCATTCCCTCGAATGCAAAGTGTCATTCAAAGTTACAGATTTTGCACAGAGATATTTTTGGTGTAAAATACAATGAAAAGAAATCAATGCATTTGGTTCTTGGATTACTTTCTTAAGATGTCCAATAAATCCTTCATTTCTAGCCATCATAGCAGAAGCACCATCCGTGCACACACTTACCAAATTAGTAAAATTTAGTCCTATTTTATGACATTGCTCTGTGAAGTTGTTGAAAATATCTATCCCCCGACTCCTTCCTTTAAGGATGCCTAAAGCAAGCAATTCATATAATTGAAAATCCTCTGTTATGGCACGAATAAGATACAATGCATGTGCTGAATCAGTGGAATCTGTGTTCACAATTTGGTCCCTCATTGACAAATTACAATCTATCAGTACACCCAAATTTTTCACAACAGGCACAATCCCAACATCAGCATCACCAGTTTTTATACTTTGAATTAACTGGTAATTCTTCAAAGCCACCTTTGTGCCAAAAAACATACATTCTGTTTTATCATCATTTAATTAGAGCTTTTTCCTCTGTATCCATGTTTTTATTTCAGTCATTATCTCATCAATTTTCTTCTCTGTATCTTGTGTTGTTGAAATTGAAAGGTAAAACTGAGTATCATCTGCATATAGTTTAAAGCCCACTTTTTGTTTTTTTTTCAAGATGTGTGATAGCTCGATAGTATATATGTTAAACAAGATAGGGCCCAGAACACTACCCTGTGGTACACCCTTCATAAGAATTCTCTCATTGGATCGGTTTCCAGAAACTCCTACAATAGTCTTCCTATTCACTAAGTAACTTTGCAAAAATTTCAGTGCTTCCCCAGTCACTCCAATAGACTTTAAGTCGTCAAGTAAGTACTCGTGCACAACAGTGTCAAAAGCAGCACTAAGATCTAACATAATCAAAATTCCACACTTTCCTTCATCAAGAAGACCTATCATATCATTCATTATTGAGCATAAGGTAGTTTCTGTAGAGTGATTAGCTCTATAGGCCGATTGATTTTCCGGGAATACCTCTAACTCATCAATAGGGGCCCATAATTGCTCACTTATGATTTTTTCAATAAGGTTTGACATGTAAGATAAATTTGAAATGGGCCTATATGAATTTAGCTCGTTTACATTACCTTTTCCTTTGTAAATTGGTTTGATCAACGCAGTTTTTTCACAGCTAGGAAAACAGGATTGTGATATACTTAGGTTAATTATGTTCAGGTAAATATTATATACAACTTGCTTGTTTGGAGCTTCACTTATTGAACTGTTTGGGAAAGGGTCGTTTCCACAATATGTATTCTTCATCTCTCTCATAACCTTTAACAAGTTGCACGCATTTATTTCCTTAAATTTTATTAACTTCTTTCCCTCCTTCACTGGCATAACTGACTGTCCTTCCAAGTGATTTTGGGGGAAACCTCTATAGATTTTATAATTTTTTTCATTGAAGAATACAGCAAATCTCTCTGCACAAACATTGTCAGGCAAGACATGTTTTTTCTTTAATCCCATCAAATCATCAAGGTTTTTGTGAAAGTCCTTCATGTTATTGGTTTTTTTACATTCGCCGTTGTAGAATTTTCTTTTTGTTTTTTTTTTTCTAACAGGATGTTATAGTCATTTCTGGCCTTATTATATAGATTTCTGGCTTGTGAGGATTTGGCTTTTTCCATCTACCTTCCATCTTACGTCTGTGTTTTTGCCTTTAATAGCTCACTATTATACCATCTAACATTTTCGCGTAAAACTATTTGTTTCTTCTTTATGGGACACATGGTATCTTATATGTTTCCAAAATTGTCGTTATATTTCTTGGTATAACACCCAACACATTCTCTGTCTACCATATGTTCACACTGTATGTTCTCACAAGACATTTGCGCTACACTAGCTTCAATAAAATTCTCAGCATAAAAATTTTCCCGTTTCCTATATGTGATCCATTTTTTCAATACTCTGGTGCAATTTATATTAACATCAAAAGTGATGAGTTTATGTGTTTTTGAGATCTCAAAGTCTGGTTCCACTTCAAGGTTTTTTATTAGGTCAGAATCTTTTCCACATATGACCAAGTCGAGTGTATGACCACCTACTGACGTTGATACCGAAACATTGTTTATTAAATTAAACATCTCAAATACTTCCTTGAGTTCTTTAGTCTTATAATAGTTTTCATCATCTACCCAAAAATTAAAGTCACCACCAATTAATGTATTTTTAATATCGTCCACCACACTCACAAGAATACTAAATTCTTCAATGAATTTCTTCATATTACTCCCTGGTGGTCTATATAATGATATTATATTCAATACCTTACTGTTCCTTGTCAGTTTTAAATAGATATATTCAAACGTTTCAAATACTATTTCATTCATGATAGAAACCCTAGAGAAGGTTTTCGACGCAAAGACACCCACTCCTCCTCCAGTTTTATCCTTTCTTGGTACGTGGTAGAAATCGTGAGTACACGGCGTCATCTCCTGAATCTTTGAGTTATCACAACTATTTCCCTGCAACCAAGTTTCCGTTAATAAGCATAAATCTAATTCCATTTCGTTCATAAGATTTCTAATCTTTATGGTTTTATTCCCCACCGATTGAATATTTATCAGACCACGCTTAATCAATGGGCTAGACTCCATGATCGGTTCTATCTTTTATTCTGGTAAGCTCCTCCTTGTATACTTTACAGTTATCGTCGTATGTCTTATGATTCGTGTCATTGTAATTCCTCATTGAGCAGTTATGACACTTTAACGTATTTACAGTACATTCCGTGGTTCGATGTTCCTGGCTACACTTGACACATACCTGAGTCTTGCTACAATTATCGGCAATATGACCAAATTCCTGGCATTTATAACACTGCAATACATTGTAGGAATCATAAATTTTGCAGCATCCTCCAAGCGTGGTATATACTCTATCGTCCCTTTTACGGAAAACTTTCCTGATAGTTGGACTACACTTTATAATGACATGTAATTTACCGCTTTGTCTTGATTTAAACTTCCTGATCAATTTAAAGTCTTCTTCATTTTCACATATATCATTCAACCATTCATTCTTCTCCATTATACTGGCAATTATATCATCTTCATTTTCATCAATATTGCAGACCTTGATCTTCGGTTTAAGTAGATCCTTTTTTATCTACTTCTACCTTAGTGTCATTCTTGACCTCTTCTAAGTCATTTTTAGCCCTTTTTAATCCAGTTTTATCCGCAAAATTAACTACCAAGTGGCCTTGTTTAGAGGTTTTGACCTGTTCGACATTCATGGTTATCTTCTTCATGATAGTTTTCAGGATCTCTGAAGCCTTTGTATTTTCCTCCGTAGATTTTTATAACCAAAGTGTGTGGGGTTTTTTTTTCTTTATTATTTCAACCTACTTGCATATGTGGTCTTGGTCGCGTTCTCTTGTTCGTATTCCATAAGTTTCTCTTTCAGCTCAACAATTTCTTGACGCATATTAGTGTATTGAGCAGTTATCATATCCATATAACCAGACATCTGTTGTTGTACATTTACCTTTATCTCTTCTATGTTGATGCTTAGCCTCTTCATGTCTTCCCATGATTGCCTGACCCATGAACCATTAGGATTGGCAGTCTCGACACATCTTGGACATTTATAAATGATGTTCCTGCTTTCTAAAAAAGTACTTGTGCAATCACTTAAATTAGAGCAAGCTTCTTCATCATGGTACCATCTTCGGCATTCATCGCATTGTATCCCATCAGCGGCATAGGACTCACAGTGCCAACACATGCCATGATTGCCTAAGTCATCACATTCTTCATCAGCGGCGTTCACTTGCTTGCTAGTTGCTGCCATTATATTTTCCTCTTTCCTTGGAGTACCGTGTCGATTTCGGCCACAAATAGATCGAGATCATTCACGGGATTAAGTTTTTCTTTTCGTTTTCTACCGAAAAGCATATTGAATCATTTTTCAATGACTTTTCAAGTAGCCCCACCCCTAACACAAAAATGCTGGGTCAGGCCTTTCGCTACAGACCTCACATACAAGGAAACCACTGATTTTTAACACTATATTTCACTAATATCAACACTAGTAAACACCCACAAAAAGATTTTCCATAGTATAAACAACGAGATACACAATAATTCCGTTTTAAGCCAGATTCGATACAGAGCATTAAAACACACGTCCACACCCACGGACGACAACTACTTCATATTTTATGAAGGGAAGTTTTTTAATACCAATATTTCTGGTATTTTCCAATTAACAACTTCAACTGAATACATAGTACGATTCTCATAAACCAAAGAAGAAGGAATGGAGAAATAGCGTAAGACTGAAAAGAATAAAGTAAAAAACAGTTATCGTAAAAAGAATATTTCAATGTGGGATAAATTAAAGGCTCAATGAATGAATGAATGAAAATCCCTCTCTGACTTTCCGGGTATCGAAGGTTGTCCAGACTTTCGTTTTTCGTTATCTTTATCATCTCTATCTAAAGTCCTCCAGAGAATAAGCTTCTTTGAGTGTTTGTTATAGCTGGGGACTAAATAGGCCTACATATAAAAAATGCTCTTGTGTAAACAGAGAAGAAGAAGGGATTGGCAGGACTTCAGCTTTTGAACATGAGTGAAGTCCTAATATCATAAGCCTAACTTCCATTCAAAATTACCCTTTCCATCTGAATAGTTTTGTTTGTGCGTTCGTCTGTCTAATTAAACACTTGGTGAAACTACCCTTTTAGCCCCAAGAAATATATAGGTCTACAGTGTTTTCAATTCGTTTTAAAGGTATAAGATTGAATCAGCGATCTCTTCCAAGGCCTTTGGACTATGAGTAGCATCAAATATTGATTATGGATACAAATGTTGTTATTTTGAATTGCGGTCTTGGATGCAAAATCTGGATTATAGTTTATTAATGAGGAGTCATTGGAGAGACATTCATTACAGGGGAAGTTGGATGCTGAAACTAGAAATTTAGAATCATTTGTTTTTCTTTTTCTTTTTCTTTTTTACAGTACATATTTTATCGTTAATCGAGATGACTACCTTTATTCATTATATATATATATATATATATATATATATATATATATATA
>NC_090741.1:33846198-33856198 GCF_036898095.1 Palaemon carinicauda | reverse complement strand
AGCTGTACATATTTTTCTATCCATTGCGTCTGAACAGTGAGTTAATTGATTTAAGTCTTTAATGACCGTATATGTTTCCTTGTCTGGGGAAATCAATACGTGTCCTGTCAAACTGGATATTACTGGATTTGAGTGATTCGTCATGAAAGTCGGAAATGGTGATATCCTGTAAGATTGCCAGGCATCAGAAGAATCAAAGGGAATTGTAATCCTAATCTTGTTATTATCTACGTTTACTGTAATTAGGCTGTAACAAAATTCTAACCTATGTTCGTCTAACAAAGGAACATAGCCTAGTTTATCCCTTCCGTTCTCCAGAACTAATTTTAAGTAACGTATAGGCAACAAATGGGGCGACAATACACCTTTAGTTGCTAACGTGATAGCTTCTACATAATCCTTGGATTTCTCAATGAAATGTGCAATTCTGTTATGTATGTGATCTATCTTTGAATCATAATACGTTAATGTTGCCAACAAATCCTGTACTTCCATAATTTGAACGATATTATCTGAATGTTCATTTAACAAATCCATAATTTTATTGATTGAAGCTAACTGATCTCTTAGTTCTGACATAATCAATTCATCTTTATGAGTCAAGAACTCAATTTTCTTATTTTGATTACTAATTTTAAGACGATTGGAAAGTCCTAAACCTAAACTTGCAACAGACCCAAAGATGCTTAATGCAGCATAAATGAACGGATTCCGTCTTTCTTTTTGTTCGTGTCCTACAGTCCACATCAAAAGGTCATAAGCCAAAGATCCTGTCTCTCCAGTCTTATTTTTCAAGTCATCAGATAGCATCTCTGCAACTTTTAATGTTGATCCAAGCAAACTCTTAGTAGTCAAATGAAAATGTCTCCTATGCAACTCATCCAATGATGCAGAAAACCTTGAAATGGCGGTTCTTAAGCTAGTGACATCATTCTCTTGAAGAAAAATTGCTTGCATATGCACTTCGACAATTACGTTGGTTGATGTAATAAAAATGTCTTCTTGTCTTTCAACTATATTGCCATATTTAAAATATATATTCTTAGTCTTAGAACTCATCCCATACGAAAAAAATGTCTGAGCGAACAATATCACTCCCAACAACAAAAAATTCATCTTGGAAACCTGTAACGAGAAAAAATATATGTAATTACTCCTGTATTAAAAAGAAAACTTTTAGTCACAAAATAAAATTTTTCCTCACTTTTCTTTTTAATTTCTTATGTGAGACAATGGTACTATTCTCTCATCCGTGGGTTGGGCTACGTTTTGAATTCTAAACCTATTGGCCGTTAATGTTTCCAAAATGTTAAATGGGCCTTCAAACTTAGGTGTTAGTTTATAGTTGAGCCCTTTTCTGACATTGATTTGAATATAGATGTTATCACCCACGTTATATGTTTTAGTTGGTTTCGCTATTTTATCATGATTCCTTTTCATTATGATTTGTGATTCTTCTAAATTCTTTCGAAGGATATCATATCGACTTATACTTGCATTTATACATTCTTTTAAAGGATTTGATAGATTAGTTGTAGGCGTTAATACATGGAAAGGTGTTCTAACTGGGGTACCATACAATGCTTCATGCGGTGACATTTTAATTGATATATGATATGAATGATTCAGAGTACTCAGTGCCGCCGGTATTGCAATATCCCAGTTGGGGTCTGATCCCCCTAGTGTTACCCTTAATATATTTAATATCTTCCTATTTGCTCTTTCCACTAGCCCATTCGACTCTGGGTGATATATCATGGTATTAACCTTCTTTATGTTGAGGAATTCACACAATGAGGTAAGAAAGTGATTATTAAATTCACCACCCGAGTCTGAGATTATCATGTGTGGAATTCCATGTTTACAAATGTAACACTCGTAAAACTTCCTAGCGCATTCAATCGCAGTTTTAGTTTTAAGCGCTATTAGTTCTGTATATCGAGTTAAAGCATCTATAATTACTAAGAGGTGCTTATTTCCTCTGTCTGACTCGTAAAATCCTGTTAACAAATCTAAATGTATTCTTTCAAAGGGTTGATTGGGAACAGGATAAGCTCCTAGGCTGACAGGTGTTTTCGTATGCCCTTTGTTTTCCTGACATGTGCGACAATTAGCTATGTGTCTTTTTATATCTGTAAGCATTGTATGCCAATAAAACAATGATTTGGCTTTCTGTGACATTAATGAGAACCCAGGGTGTCCATGTAATGGATTTGAATGCAACCAATTCAGGACAGTGGAAACAAGTGAGATTGGTACTACTACCTGGTCGTTAGTTACATGTGGTGTATTGCGGGTTTTCCTTGTCACAGTCCTACACAGAATATTATCTTTGATTATATAATTCTGCTGCTTATACTTTATATATTCTTTTTCTTTATGATTGCCTTTCAAAGCATTTATAATTGTTTCTATTTTCTGATCTTTTCTTTGCTCAGTCTGTAACAATTCAGCACTCCAGCCTAAATCTTCTTGTTCAGATATTGTTTTTACAATAGGCATGGATGTTGATATATCTATTAATTCAGCTAAAGACTCCGTACAAGATGACACGGGGTTGCGTGATATTGCATCCGCAATGATATTTGCTTTCCCAGGTAAATACCAGATTCTTGCGCCAAAATCTTGAATGATTAAATGCCACCGAGTTCGTTTAGGGCTGTGATTGAAGCCTTTAAAGAACTCTGTTAGTGGTTTATGGTCAGTAAGAACCTTAACGGGATAACCGTAAATTATGAACTTAAAATGCACTAGCGAATTAACAATAGCTAGTCCTTCCTTGTCTATTACTGCATACTTACTTTCGGAAGTTCTCAATTTTCGAGAATAGAAAGCTATCGGGAAAAACTGTTTATCATATTGCTGAAGCAATACCCCTCCTACTCCTAAGTCTGAGGCGTCTGTTGCAATGAAGAATTCCTTACCGAAGTCAGGAAATTTTAAGATAGGAGAACTACACAGTTCATCTTTCAAAGTATTAAACGCCTGTTGATGTTGCTCAGACCATATGAAATCTACGCCCTTCTTCGTAAGATCAGTTAAAGGAGCGGCTATTATTGAATAGTTGCGTATAAAACGCCTGTAATATCCATTACAACCCAGAAATTGCTGTATTCCCTTGACATTAGTAGGTATGGGAAAATTACGTATAGCCGACACCTTATCATGGACTACTTTAAGACCTTGGCTTGACACCATGAAACCCAAATATATTAATTCTGTTTTGAAAAATTCACACTTACTAATCTTTACCCTTAAGTTATGTTGTCTTAATCTCTGTAGTACTAGTTCTAACTTACGTAGATGTTCCTCTAAGGTGTTGGAAAAGATTACAAGATCATCCATATAGGCATGCAATATATCCCCTAACAAGTCTCCAAACACTATGTTAATCATTCTTGTAAATGTTATAGGAGCACAACGTAAACCAAAAGGCATCCGTAAAAATTCATAATGTCCCCTGGCTGTGCTGAAGGCTGTGTATGGGATACTATCTTCTTCTAATGATATCTGGTGAAAACCTTTAAGTAAGTCCAAACTGGTAAAATATTTGTTCTGACCTAACAAAGACAAAATATCGTCAGTACATGGCACTGGGAATCGATCAGGGATCGTTTCCTCGTTTAGACGACGAAAGTCGACGCAGATACGCCATGTTCGATCTTTTTTCGGTACAACTATTAAAGGAAAATTATAAGGGCTATTTGATTTTCTAATGACTCCTTCCTCTAACATTTTACCTACTTCATCATTTATTTCATTCTGGAATTTCATAGGGAGTCTGTACGAGGGTACATGTATAATTTTCTGTTTGTCTTTTAACCTTATTTGATGCTCGATCACATCTGTTTTTCCTAAGGATCCATCCGTAGTGGAAAAGACATCTGTATATTTAGTTAAAAGTTCAAAAATTTTCTGCTGAATTTCTTCGTTTTGAATGTCCTTACTGATTTTATTTTTAATAGATCGTAAAAGGGATTCATCCGCAACTGATTGAGAGTGATTGATTTCAGCAACGGTAAGAATACGATGTTTATAAACTTCTACATCCAAGATATGTTGATTTTTGTGAATTACTAAAGTGTTATTTAAATGATTACAGACTTCGATATTACATTGCTGATGTGAGCCTACTGTATAAATAGCTTGTGTGACAGACAATCCGTTGGTTTTCAAAGTATCGGAAAGGATTAATATTTCAGATCCCGGTAGTGTTTCCTTTATTTGCACTATTAAATTCGAAGGTATGTTTGGTTCGATATATTGCGTGCAAGATGATATTACGGGTGAACGAGAATTCTGCTGGGTCGCGTATATTATTTCTTTATTAGTGAGACAAGTTATTGGTTCTTCAACGTACGTTACGGTTACATTTGTCGTCTCCTTTTTATCCAAAACTGACTTTAAAGTATTAGAAGACTTATAGAATTTCCCTTTGATATACACGCCGTGCTTGGCAGGAGCTAAGATAATGTTTTGATTTCCCATAGATGGGTATCCTATAATTACAGCTGGATACATATTAATGTTTTTCACTACAACAAATGTATCGGCAAACGTGCGATTACCGACTCTGAACTGAATATGAGTTATGCCTATGACGTTTAATTCATTATTTCCTATACCTGAAAGTCTGATTCCTGATTTTTCAATCGGAAAGTTCGAAAACAACAAATGATGCGTCTTCAAATCCATAATATTACGTGGACTACCAGA
Source organism: Palaemon carinicauda (assembly GCF_036898095.1). NCBI lineage: Eukaryota > Metazoa > Arthropoda > Malacostraca > Decapoda > Palaemonidae > Palaemon > Palaemon carinicauda. The sequence goes on along the minus strand of NC_090741.1, from coordinate 33,851,482 downwards.
GTCAAAAAATAACGTAAAGGATTTGTGTTCTAAATTTACAGCATATAAGGTTGGCCGTAACTCATTTTGGCTTATTATTGTATGAATTCGTTGCAAATCTACGGGAGCATGCACTGTTTTACTTAATTCGGCCGTGTGTTTCATAGGAAAATCTATTGTCTCACAATTATCTGATAAAACATTAAATTGATTATTCAATACTATTGATGTTGACATAAATGACCTTGACCCAACTTCACTCTCTTCCCCTCTAGAGTTAACTATGTGGTATTTGCTTTGCTCTGCACATTCTGGAAATTAGGCTGACTTTGCGAGGTCTGGTTTGACGGCCCAGGCTCAGCGATATTTGAAGAAGTGTTTGTTTGTTTCGGACTCTGAACTGCATTGACATTTTGTTGTTTCTTCTTATTGTTAAAATGAGGATTTTTCTTTTTATTTCCATATGGAACTGACTGTGGAATTGACTGTGCATTTCTAGGATATTGTTGTGTCTTACGCGCGTAACATTGACTATAAGAATGTGATCCTGTGTTGTGAACTGAACAAAATTTCGTTCTACAGTCTGCGCTTATGTGACCTTGACGTTTGCAGTTGTAACACGTCACTCCCGCTACTGGATTGTTAATTACGTTCACTGTTTGTGGTTTTGTTTCATTCTTAGCAAAAACTTGAGTTAACACGGGATCGAGATCTGGACACTTGGACATGTGTTTCTTTATCTGTTTATAGACATCCAATTCCGTACTTGCAGGCATTAACTTCTTATCAAAGCACCGCACTAAAGCTTCAGGCAACATAAGTGTCATGCAAGTTAAATACATTAATCGTAAAAAATCTTTCACGGAGATATTATCGTTAGTAACCCAAGTGGAATTACCTAAAATGTCCTGATATTCGTTAAGCCTATCAGCTATGAGAGCTGCTCTCTCAACAACATTAAGCCGATTCATAGTGGCTTGATTAAGTGTATTTCGTAACGTTAACACTACATCCAAAGCTTCCTCACCCCCATAAATCGCGCGTAACCTAACTTTGAAATCATCCCAAGTAACTGCTTCCTGAAATGAAACACCTCTTAAATACGCACTCGCATCCCCCTTAGAAAAATCTATAAAACTTTTAGCTTCTTGTAATTGTACAAAAGGATCTACGATTTGTTTGGCATTTAAATGGGCATCAACGGATGAAATCCATGACTCCACATTTTGTGGCAAGAACCCGTTGACACGGCCTTGAAAAGGAAGGATTGCTGACCTGGCATTTACAAGCGTCACAATTGGAGGAGGATTAGCCTGGCCTACACCACTAGGTCCAGGGGTAGGGCTGACAGGAGGAGCCATGACTGCTGTATTTTTTTTTTTTCTATCTCTTTGACCCCTTTCAATCCTATCAAAATATCTATATGAGTACAGACGCCCACTGCGTAAACGCATATGTATAATAAAATTCCCCCAACAATGTTACTAATCCCAATACATTTCCCCCCAAGAGTTTATGAAAGAAAAAGGAATTAGCACAAAGAAAGAAAAATTCTAAATGAGAATTTGGAGTTTCTTATAACAAAGTTTAGGAATTCACTCACCCCAGTAATAATTGACTAACGACTTGTGATAACTACACTTCACTGCCCAAACTGAAATGAATACAAAATCTCTGTACTTAGCTTTATATGAAGTCGACACGTCCTCTCTCTCTCTCTCTCTTGATGTTTTGTTAGCGATGTCTCGTTCTAGTTTCTTGTTGAATGTAGTTCTTCCTGGATATGTCTTGCAATTGTTGAACGCCAGTCCTTGGGTTTCCTAGGATGTTGATTGAAGATTCAATTTGTATACTAACATATGTTGGTGTTAGCATTTCCGTTGGACTTAGTCAAAATTGTAGATTCTTGTAGATAGTTTTGAGTTCTTGAAGATCTTTATCAGGTATTACAGCTTTTATTTTGAAGTCTTGAAGATCATTCTCTGGTTTTACAGCTTTTATGTTGAAGTCTTGAAGATATATCTCTGGTTTTACAGCTATTTATTTTGAAGTCTTGAAGATATTTCTCTAATTCTTAGAGTTTAATCGCTGTCTTTGAGTTTAATCGCTGCCACCATTTATTGGTGTGCTACTGTCTTAAGCACACATTTGAGTATGAGTTGTTTTCAGATGTATTTAAATGGTTTACTGAATACATTTTAATGGTTTTTAAGTTTTATTGTGAATAAACAACTGAGTTAAACATCTCCATCACTGGAGGAAGCTGTGTTGGTCCACATGACCAATTCTGGTGAAGTTTAGATATGAACTGAACAAATTACCGATATCACAAATATCGTATGCTTGCCTTAACTTAACCAAGTGACGGAATCGGAAGACACCTGCATCCGGTGACGTCACAAACTTTCACACGAAGAGACAATGTGTTGACATTAAGAAAGAATGGCAACTTAGCATCTTACATCCTGCTTACAATTTGAATGACTATAGCAAATCTCACGGTTAGCTCTTCCAACCAACATGACATATTACGTCATTTGTTTTAAACATGTAATATTACTATTCTAACTATTACATATATATATATATATATATATATATATATATATATATATATATAAATTTACATATATATGTATATATATATACATATATATATATATATATATATATATATATATATATATATATATATATATGTGTGTGTGTGTGTGTGTATATATATACGTGTTTATATATATATATATATATATATATATATATATATATATATATATATATATATATATATATATATATATATATATATATATATATATATATATATATATACATATATATATATAATTGTGTGTATATATATATATATATATGTATGTATATATTAAATATATATATACATATGTATATACCTACATATATATATATATATATATATATATATATATATATATATATATATATATATATATATATATATATGTATATATATGTATATATATATATATATATATATATATATATATATATATATATAAATATATATATATATATATATATATATATATATATATATATATATATATATATATATATATATATATATATGGGAAAGATAGGCTATACATTTACATAGAAAATTTCCACGAAATTAATAACGATATAAATAGGGTGTCTGAAAGACTTCTTCATTGTACGAGTGATGCAACCAAATTTGTGATAACAGTATTGATGAAGAACTCGGCTTAAGGAATTAGGGTCAGTCTCATCCTGCCAGGGGACTCTACATCAATCAACCAGGGTTTAAAGGTCACTCATGAATGACAGAGGTAAGGGAGAGTAACATTGTCCTATCAAGCAGGACGATGTCCTAGAGACTGACAATATATTTATATGATCAGTGCTCAAGCTCCTTCGCCACCCAAGCTAGGACCAAAGAGGGCCAGGCAATGGCTGCTGATGACTCAGCAGATAGAAGTTCTTCCTATTGCCAAATTATATTGCACGTGCACAACTTATAAAAATTAATTATTAAGATGTTAATTGTTGTTTTATTGCCAGTAAAGTAGAGGATCTTTTACTTTTATCGGTTCTTTACAGGAAACTGACTTTCCAATCATATTCTTTACAAAGAAATATATTCATAATTAATTCAACAAACGTATAACTGGACTCCACAAGGCTCTAGAAGAGTTGGGAGACCCAGCCCTACATGGCTGAGGACTATGAAGCCCGAAGTAAGAGATGATGGATGGAGAAGTATAGAATTAAAAGCTCAAGATAGAGACGACTGGCGAAATCTAATCGAGGTCCTATGCGTCAATAGGCGTAGGAGGAGATAGTGATGAAGACAGAAGGAGAGATATAGGATGAAAGAGAGATCACAGTGAGTTGATTGGTTCACTATGATAAGAATTCAATTGAACAATACAAAGGGCGGCCATTTGTGACTTGATTATTGAAGAGTTGTTTTAAAACAACCTTTTTCATTTCTGTGACGCAATTGACTGTTGGTCATATTAAGATCTCAAACTTTACGATTTATTTTTCTTAGTAATTTTTCTTTTTTATAAGAAATTACGACTACAAATATAGTTGATAAGTTAGAGGTATTAGGATTGCCAGGGCACCAGCCATCTGTTGAGGTACTGCCGCTAGATAGTTGTTGGTTGCTTTATTAAGGTACTTTATTTTGATTGTTATTATTTCTCTTGTAGTTTATTTATTCCCTTTTTTCTTGTCTCACTCAGGCTATTTTACTCTGTTGGATCCTTTGGGCTTATAGCATTCTGTTTTACCAACTAGTAAACAGGCGTAGGAGGAGATGATGATAATACTCGACTTACATAATATGCGGCGTATGACGAATAAAAACTCAATCCTAATTGTAGCTTACTTGACAAAATCATAATATTCACTTCATATAATGAATGATAAAACTACAGGTATTCCTTATGATGAAATGTGTCTGTCAGTTCTTTCATATACTCTGTATCAACATGACATCTATTTAACATTTCTTCCGTACTGCATCTTCGGAGTTTCCCTCATTTGTAAAATGAGCGCTGATTGCTCCCCCCCCCCCCAACTATTTCACCTAATTAAACAAAGGCATTTATGATTTGTTATATCAACTTTCGTTACATCATCAAGTAACACCATTGTTTTTCTTAGTGCAAAAGTATCGCCAAGCACAACCTTTGTGTTTCGTTTCATTAGTATCACCTAGTACGACCATTGTTTCTCTCATTGCATTAAAATCACCAAACACTACCATTGTTCCTAGTTACATTAATATCACCAAGCACAACCATTGATTCTTGTTCTGGTTGGTCTTGGAGCTCTTTTCTTCAACCTCAAAAACCTCCAAAAAGACTTGAAATTAATCTGGTCAAAACTCTCTCTGGGCCATTCCATCCCACTATAGACTCTCAAACTTCTCATGCAACAGCTTCTTGGAGATTGACTGGTCCTTATTGCTTCTTCTAAGCTGCTTGAACGCACTCTCTCCCTCTATCTTCCCTTATGTCTTACTCAGTCATTAAGAAACAAGCATAAACTTCTTCTGGTACTGGTTTTCTTGTACTTTCTGTAAACGCATTTCAGTTCTTCTTATGAGTTAAAGCTCAAACGACCTCTTCCTTGATCAAGGTCATATAGCTGTGATGTCTATGGACTTTCTCCCAAGTAATCATTTCTTTCTTTTCAGTAATTTCATTTCATTGATAGATTAATCCAGTTCAGCTGCCTCTTTTAATGTCTAGCATTTTTTTCCTCTTCGTCATTGATGACGTCACCTTATCGG
>NC_090741.1:33828698-33838698 GCF_036898095.1 Palaemon carinicauda | reverse complement strand
GCCAGCTTTAAACTGCATAAAGATAATATTCAAAGTATATAAATATGTATGCACATACATACACACACATATCTATATATATATATATATATATATATATATACATGTATATATATATATATATATATATATATATATATATATATATATATATATATATATTATATATAAATGGTGCCGGTTTAGTATGTGGCCCACCTTTATTCTGCTTTAGTTTGTGGGCTACCTCGCTTGTTAGGTTAGGTTAGGCCACATACTAAAACAGATAAAATTTCGTTGGTTATATTCGAAAGGTAGGCCACATACTAAACAAGCACCATATATATATATATATATATATATATATATATATATATATATATATATATGTATATATATATATATATATATATATCTTTGTCTGCATCTTTTCCCACTTTTATGTGGGGTCGATGTTTCTGACCAGCGTTCTCCAACCATTTCTTTCAGTCCATATAACGTTACTAAACTGCATTAAGAATTTGACTTGGCACTGACCACTCCCAATCCATGATGCAGTTTAGTAATGTCTTAGACTGAAAGAAGTGGAGGACAGTTAACAGGAGAAAATAAAGTATTTAAAACATCGCTCAGAATTTGGTTGTTATCTAACACATATCCAAGAAATTGTCTCATCTTTGTTAAAGCTAATCACCAATTGCTTCTCCTTAGCCCCTACCCTCTCTCTCTCTCTCTCTCTCTCTCTCTCTCTCTCTCTCTCTCTCTCTCTCTCTCTCTCTCTCTCTCTCTTCTCCCTCTTCCTCTTCTTCATAAAGTTACAAAATCATTTTATATTACAAATTCACCAATCACTCCCCTTTTGCACACACTTGTAAAATCCTATTATACTTCGCTGATCTCTCTCTCTCTCTCTCTCTCTCTCTCTCTAACGCACACCTGCACACGCACACAGAACCCCACAGCCAGCCAGAGGAAGTTCGTCTCATACGCGTATAAGATTCAAATGATTCCGTCATGCATTAAATGTCATCCTCTGTTTCTCATTAGGCAAGATTACTCCGGACTTAGGAGGAGATCTGGTATATATACGGCTTCTACTCGAAGTCATTCGGCTTTTAATCTCTGAATCTTATACGCGTATGAGACGAGCTTCCTCTGGCTTGCTGTGGAAGTGTGTGTGGCTGTGGTGTGTGTTTAAGAGAGAGAGAGAGAGAGAGAGAGAGAGAGAGAGAGAGAGAGAGAGAGGGGGGGGGGTAAGGAGACGTAATTGGTGACCAGATTTAACAAACTAAGATGAGAATTTCTCGGATATTTGTTAGATAACAGTCAAATTCTGAGCGATGTTTTAAATACTGATTTTCTCCTGTTACCTGTCCGCCCTTCCTTTCAGTCTCAGAAACTTTACTAAACTGCATTATGAATCAGATGGAAATTATATAGGAATAGATTTGCAATATATCACAGATTTACAATCGTAAGTCAGTTTAAATTACTTGCTTTATTCGTGGCAAATTCATCTGCCAATAAATCTAGTCAGTTTATCTGGGGGGGAAAATACAAACTTTATTTCTACATTGATAAATTGACTGAAATGTCTATTATGTATCAACGTGAAGCTCGGTATTACATGCAATAAATATTCAGCGTAATTATGCTCGCAATGACTACATGAAATCATTTTGAAGACAAACAATCATTAGGGATTTTATTCGCTCATGAGGGCAAACTGTCATTTCGGAAGTAAATACATTAATACGTCATCATGTTTTCGAGATTATGAGCGAACCCATTATTTTTGGACAGTGTATTAATAAAAGATAGGTAATAAAAGATTGTATCAATCCTTGTATTACATAGAAAATAATGATGAACCTAAGCAAGTGTAACGATATGATTTGTATCACAGCTAAGGTATCAGTTTTCTTAGATCAGTCAAATGAGGATATAATCTTGGGGGGTGGGGGTGGGGGGGGGGGCGATTATGTGATATCCGAACACTAAGGAAAAGTAACATTATAAAAGAAAATATTTCTCCGTAATATGTGATAAAAGATCTTTATAGTAATTTTTTTTTACTGTTTTTCTCGTATTTTTTATTTTCTTTTGCTAATTTTACTTCGTTATAATGAAATATTTTAAAATATCGCTATGTTTTCTTCAGCTTTCTCTTGAGAAGTCTTTTATGAATTGATAATTAAATTGATCAGTACCTTTATATATATATATATATATATATATAGTATGTATGTATATATATATATATATATATGTATATATATAATATATATATATATATATATATGTATATATATATATATATATATATATATATATACTCTCTGAGTGGGGTTATTTTCACATGTGTATCGCCATGATTAGCAAAGCTACACTTGTCAGGTCCACCCATACTAGATTGGTTTGCTGTGAGCGCTCAGACTTAAGTCTCCCACATCACCAATCCGCAGTAGCCAGCATGGTGATGAAAATTGGTCATGCCTCAGACATGAATATATACTAGTCTGAGATATTTGTCTTGTTGGTGACTGGAAAAGACTATATATTTTTTGGGGGGGCGGGGGTTTGCTGTTGTTGTTGTTGATGCTGTTGTGTTTATATATATATATATATATATATATATATATATATATATATATATATATATATTGTGTGTGTGTGTGTGTGTGTGTGTGTGTGTGTGTGTGTGTGTGTGAGGGGGTGTAGAAACATTATTGGAACACTTAGGAAAAAACATTTCAACGTTAACCAGAGCAATCCGTCTCCCTATCTCCGGAGGTATCTTCCATCGTTAATAATGATTTCAGAGAAATTCGTGACTTATGATTGTCGAGAGATGTATAGTCCGTGAATGTCCCCTTTCTTATGGCGCTTATATTTTAGAGACTTTGAAAGACGAGAGAGAAGTTTGGCCGATGCGTCCCTCACCCAACAAATGGCTCCTCCATGGCTTTGCGAATTATGCGGCAGAAAGGACTCCAAGTTTCAAAGTGAGGAAATCCACATTCATGTGGCTATTTTTTCCCTTTTTCCTTTTACTTCGGTTCAACTTTCTATTTGTTAGCTCTTACACTTTTATTTTCTTAATTTCGTAATGAGTTTTCTATTTTCATTCAATAGCGCTCAAGTGGGATAGTCTTGATAGCACAAACGTCACCTTAGCTGTGTTCAAAGGTCGTTCACGAATGGCAGAGGCAAGGGATAGGGACTCACCATACATACATAGATATGAGCAGTGCCCAAATCTCCTCTACAACCAAGCTAGTATTGGTTTTATAAGGTAAAATTATACCAAACGGTGTAATTGTATGGATGTGATTGATTAATTTGCATTATATAGCACTGGATGGCCTTTGATGGCCAGTGCTTGGCTTGAGACCTAAATTTTATATTCATTTCAATTAAATTCCACCCAGCTAAGACAGAGGAGGGCCATGCAATGGCTGCTGATGACTCAGCTGGTAGATCTATGGGCTCCCCCAATCCCACCATCCTTAGCTCACAAGGAGGGTGAGGTTGCTGACCCTATAAGAAACTATGGCGCTTGAGCGGAACTGGAACCCCAGTCCAGCAGATCGTCAAGCAGGGACATATCCAGTAGTCTACCACAAGCACAAGATAGGTTTCTCAGGCATAAGCGAAGATCACCAGCAAGGAGTGTCACAGGGCATATATTACACGTTTCGTCAGCAGCACGTCGTCACATCTAACAATAAGGACATAATTTTCTGGTTAATAAGAGCTGTATTTATTCATTTAAAAATTGATCTTAAACTTTCACTTTGTTTTAAAGAATGTAAAGTTTTCCTTTATCAATTCTTCTCAATCAATTTAAATTTCTAAATATTTTTGTTTCAAATTTTCACCACCATAACCTTTCTATTAAGGTGTAATGCCAAAACTCAATTTAGTCTTTGAAAAAGGGTCAGGAAGAGATTTGAAACACTTGTCGACACCAAATTATAAGTGGAGAAACTTAAATGCACTGTTCCTGTTACTCTGAAAATTACCTGGCGGACAGTTTGTTCGGACTATATTCTCTTTTCGTCTATCCATTATAAACGTAGAGTAACATGCCCAAGTACCGTATTTAGAAGCGGGAAGTCATGGACAACTTAGATGGAAGGGCAGAGAATACTTCAGTGAGGACTGAATGCTGGAACCAAGATACTTCAAGCTGTTGTGGAGAGTGAAGCGCTTCTAGATGAACTGGATTCAGGGACTAATGTTGTCTTCAAATATGGAACTTCTGAGGGCGCGAGTAAGCTTTACATCCTAAGCTTTACGTTGCATAAACGAGGCTAGTTTTGAAGGATCGGCATAAATCCCTTTGCACCCTTGGAGAAAGAAAAATACAGCGTGGATAGGAGTGCAGGAACATTGCAGATAAAATGTTGGAGCATCGAGACCACATATTTGTCATAAGGAAAGGTGCCGCTCCAAATGGAATCGAATCTGAGATCAATCCAGACCACATTCTGTACCTAATTTGAATGCTATTAAAGATGAACATTCATTCAGTTTTATTTGACAATTAAGAAAATATTAATTATATAGGATCCTGTTTATTCATTTCTAAATGGTAATGCTAAAATGTGAATATAATCAAAGTAATTTAGTGAGAAAGAACAACAATTTTTTTAGTCGCTGATAAAAATGTTGAAAAGGGTTTTTTTTCAGCCTGTTTACTAAACCACATAACAGAGAAACGAAATCACTCGCCATCACTTGCTATGAAAAACTAGTCATTATGAAATCCTTTCCCAGCACGTGACCTCAGGTCCATTCAGCTGCCCCGTGTCTCCTCCTCACGCTCCCATGACCAAGTTTCCTTTGGCAATTGATGTCGACGTTAAACTTAGCCAAGTGTTCCGGCAATGAGAGTTCATTCCACAAACTTTTAATAGCGTGTCGTCCTTGATGGGCCTTCCTTCACTGGGTCTCTTAAGATTACCGCTAATCCAATTTGCCTTCACCTCCCAATGCATCTGTCAGCCGTGTCGATGCTTCGAGCTGAAGAACCAATGGGCGTCGTCTCACCTAACGGCTTTTGCTCCAACTCCATTATGAGGATTTGGGAGGATATTGCGGAGAGAGAGAGAGAGAGAGAGAGAGAGAGAGAGAGAGAGAGAGAGAGACTGTAACAATAGATACATTTATAAAGAAAGACAAATAGATAAGGTTATACATGTTTCACTAAATATTCTTAAGAAATGGAACTCAACTCGACCCCTTGAACTTTCAAGGGTCTGATGTAGAAACCAAGGCTCTGTTTGAGGATTAGAAATATTAGTAGACCCAAATGGTATTTTCCCTTTTTTTTAAAAAAACAGCTGATTTCTTAGCTCCTAAGTTATCTGTAATTTTCCACAAGTTAGCAAGAAGAAATTAGGTCGTACCTGGCTCCAAAATGGTCACTGGCCATTAACTCTTCTGAACAGAGGCCTGGAGGTCTTTCGTTCCTTATGCGATGCCAATGACCTTCGATGTCAGAATGCCAGAGAATTTCAAAATCAATCAATCAATCAATCGTTCCTTATGACAGAAGTACTAGGAGAAGCGTTCAGGTCCCAGATTCCCCGTGGCTATCTCCACAACACTATGATTGTGGGAACATTACCAGAAGAAGCGTAGTAGGTGCAAAGTGCTGTAATCTGCTTCAGAAAGTTCATTGTAATTATTTATTTCCTACAGAGACAGCACAGCTCGCATGCTTTTACCTATAATTACCAGAGCCTGTCTAATATATCGAGCAACTTCTTTAGCTGGTGTTTCTAATTTCCTTAGTCCAGAGATGAAAGCTTTAGAGGGCATGGAATGGTGATGCCTTTCAGGTCAGGCGTAAAGTCAAGATCCTATTTCTAGGATCCCCCTGTAATCTGATATAACTGACAAACTTGATTAAAGATTTCATTGTTGTTATCCCACGGGTTATTATTATTATTATTGTTATTATTATTATTATTATTATTATAAGTTAAGTTACAATCTTAGTTGGAAAAGCAAGATGCTATTACCCCAAGGGCTCCAACAGTGAAAATAGCTTAGTGAGGACACGAAATTAGGGAGCAGAATAGTGTGACTGGGTGTACATTCAAGAGAGAGAACTTGTCTTAAGACAGGCAAAAATTGACGATGGCCTGAAATCATAATCAAGGAACATTAAAATCGCATACAGGTCAGACCAACAACAAACAAAATTACATTTGGCAAAACATAAGCAAACCCTGGGTTTTCAGAGCATCGGTTTTAAGGCGACCACTGTGTACCCTGATAAGCCTTACACCAAAATAATATGAAGATAAAGTGATTATAAGCAGATATTATCGGTGGAAATTCATCAATCTACGAACGTTTGAATTTGAAATCAATGAGGATTATTCTGAACGTTTTTCTCTCGGCGAAACGTATCAATTTTTAGCTCTGGTCTCATCATGCCCAGGACACATTCAAATCGAATCTCCAAATCCGTTTGGAAATGCAGCCCTGATAGCCTCTCCCAATACTTAATTCAAAGACGATATAAATTATCGAGAGAGAGAGAGAGAGAGAGAGAGAGAGAGAGAGAGAGAGAGAGAGAGAGAGATGTGTGGATTGATTTTAGCAGAATTTAATCACCACAGATTTTTCATTGGAATTAATAAGCAACAATCTCGAGGAGGTTAGTATGGTAAATTTACATGTTTTTCAAACACCCCATACTAGATATTATTGAAATTTATTATTTAATAAATTTGGTTTATCCCTTCCAGAGTAAAAATAGGTTATATTTATATATATGCACATTCTCTCTCTCTCTCTCTCTCTCTCTCTCTATGTATATATATATATATGTATATATATATATATATAATGTGTGTGTGTGTGTTGTATATATATATATATATATATATATATATATATATATATATATATATATACATGTATATATATGCATAGATATGTATATATATATATATATATATATATATATATATATATATATATATATATATGGGTGTGTGTGTGTGTAACTGGAGTATCCTGGTGATGTGAGCATACATAATCCGTGAGACCGAATAAATGATCCATTCATCTCATGATATATCAGTGGATATGTTTACTATTCCATATGTTTTATATCCATTCAATTAGGGGCCGAATTCTCATAAATTCTCATAAACCTTTTTCTCGAATGACTAAATTAACATAAATTTTTATCGGATAATGTTTTCATAAAACTTTGATTACTTGACGATTCTCTTGTTGCCAATCATTAGTTCTGGAACTTATGAAATGAAAATCATCTTAAGGAAAATCCTTAGTAGGTAAAACATTTTTTAGGTAAAATCCTCATTAGGTAAACCCCTATTAAGGTAAAGTCCTCATTAGGTAAAACCCTTTATAGGTAAAATCCTCATTAGGTAGACCCCATGTAAGGTAAAATCTTCATTAGGTAAACTCCTATTAAGGTAAAGTCCTCATTAGGTAAAACCTTTTATAGGTAAAATCCTCATTAGGTAGACCCCTTGTAAGGTAAAATCCTCATTAGGTAAACCCCTATTAAGGTAAAGTCCTCATTAGGTAAAACCCTTTCTAGGTAAAATCCTCATTAGGTAAACCCCTTGTAAGGTAAAATCCTCATTAGGTAAACCCCTTGTAAGGTAAAATCCTCATTAAGTAAACCACTTTTAAGATAAAATCCTCATTAGGTAAAACCCTTTCTCCTTAGAATTCCCATTAGTTAAAATCCTTTTTAGGTCAAATCCTCATATGGTAAAACTCTTCTTAGGTAAAACCCTTTTTAGGTAAAATCCGCATTAGGCAAAGTCTTCATTTGGTAAGTAAAACCCTTTCAAGGTAAAATACTCATTAGGTAAATCCCTTTTTAGGAAAAATTCTCACAAGGTAAAATCCTCATTAGGTCAAACCCTTTTTAGGTAAAATCTTCCTTTGGTAAAGTCCTTAATAAGTAAAACCCTTTTTAGGTAAAATTATACTTAAGTAAAATTCGTTTAAGGCAAAATTCTCTATAGGTAAAGTCCTCATTAGGTAAAATCCTTTTTAGGTAAAATCCTCTTTAGGTAAAACCCTTTTTAGGTAACACTCTCATTACGTCAAACTCTTTTTAGGTAAAATCCTCATTAGGTGAGACCCTTTTTAGGTAAAACCTTCATTAGGTCAAACCCTTTTTTTAGGTAAAATCCTCATTAGGTAAACCCTATTTGTAGGTAAAATCCTCATTAGGTAAACCCCTTTTTTAGGTAAAATCCTCATTAGGTAAACCCCCTTTTTTAGGTAAAATGTATACTTTTTAGGCGAAATTCTCATTAGGTAAAACCCTTTATAGGTCAAATCCTCATTAGGTAAAATCCTTATGAGGGGAAACTCTCATTAGGTAAAACCCTTTATAGGTAAAATCCTCATTAGGTAAAATCCTTTATATGTGAAATCATCATTAGGTCAAACCCTTTTTAGGTAAAATCCTCATTAGGTAAACCCCTTTTTTTAGGTAAAATCCTCAATAGGTAAACCCCTTTTTTTAGGTAAAATCCTCATTAGGTGAAATTCTCATTAGGTAAAATATTTTTTAGGTAAAATCCTCATGAGTTGAAATTCTCATTTGGTAAAACCCTTTTCAGGTAAAATCCTCATTAGGCGATATTCTCATTAGTTAAAACCCTCATTCGGTAAAACCTTCATTAGGTAAACCCATCATTAGGGAAACCCATCATTAGGGAAAACCCTCATTAGCGAAAATCCTCATCAAAGTCCTTCGAAATCTCAAACGAACTTCCCTTCAAACTTAGTCCGATATCGTCTGAAGTTTCTGGACTCCTCAAAGGTTATTTATTGACTTGCAGATAAGTCATTTGACTTCAAAAACTAATATTCACGATCCAGACAAACGGTAACAGTAGGATTGGATCCCCCCTCCCCTCCCCTCTTCCTCCACTTCATCACTCCCTCCCCCCTCATTGCTGTTGAAGGGAGTGGAATAAATTGATTTGATTATTATCTTGATCAAAGTTCCCAGCCAACGTTCAATTTTCAATAGTTGTCTATTTTAGTTGATCTATTTCTACGATAGTAATCTATTTTAGTTAATACATGTTTACGATAGTTATTTATTTAGTGAATATCTTTCTACGATAATTATCTATTTTCGTTAATTTATTTCTACGATAGTCATCTGTTTTACTTAATCAATTTCTACGATAGTTATTCGTTTTCGTTTTATCTATTTCTACGAGTTATCTATTTTAGATAATCTGTTTCTACGATAATTATCTATTTTAGTAAATCTATTTTTACGATAGTTATCTATTTTAGATCATCTATTTCTACGGTAGTTATCTATTTAGTGAATCTATTTTTTATGATAGTAATCTATTTTATTTAATATACTTCTACGATAGTTATCTATATTAATCAATATATTTCTACGATAGTTGTATATTTTAGTTGATTTATTTTTATGATAGTTATCTATTTTAGATAATCTATTTCTTCGATAGTTATCTATTTGAGTTATTCAATTTATACAATATTAATCTATTTTAGTTGATCTATTTCTACGATAGTTATCTATTTTAGATAATCAGTTTCTACGATAATTATCTATTTAGTCAATCTATTTCTATGATCGTTATTTATTTTAGTTAATCTGTTTCTACGAATCACATCTGGTGGAATTTAGTTAAAAATTACGTCAATTATTCCATGTGATTTCCCGTAATTCTCAATTTATTTGTGTTACCAAGAATTTCATTTGACCTTTCTCAATCTCACGTTTATCATCTATTTACTGCTTCATTTATTCATAAGCAAATGTTATGAAAAGGTTCAATACTGCGCAGTGTTCTAGAAGTTTTATTCCAACTGTGACCAAGTTGTGGAATGATCTTCCTAATCGGGTAGTTGAATCGGTAGAACTTCAAAAGTTTAAACTTGCAGCAAATGTTTTTATGTTGAACAGGCTGACATAAGTCTTCATTATAGTTTATGTAATGGGGATGTATTTTAA
>NC_090741.1:33811684-33823198 GCF_036898095.1 Palaemon carinicauda | reverse complement strand
TTTCTAGGGAGTTTTCTTAAATATAACATTAACTGGTCTTGTAAGAACATTCTCCTCTCTTTATGGGCCAAGTGACACATTTTACCCCATTGTAAACTTTCTTCTTAATCTTCTAAACAGTGACTAATCTAATGAACTTGTTTCAAGGGTTACCGACGCTGGCACAGTGACATCCGCCCTATCGACACTCCTCTGGAAGCGGGCCTTGCTTTCACCTGTAAATTTGGTAGTGACATAAACTTCCTTGGCCACAGGCAGTGAAACAGCAGAGGTTCATAGGAATCACAAGAAAGCTAGTGACGCTAACTTTACAGGACAGTAAGCGACCTCTCCGGAGCAGTGAGGTCATTTTGAGGGATGGCCAACCTTTGGGGTCCATTCGTAGAGGCGAATACGCTTTCATTCTAGGAAGAACCATAAGCTACGGTTACATACATCACCCCGGAAAGGGTAGAATAACCACAGATTTCCTGGAATCGGGTTCCTGGGAAATAGAGTCTATGGAAGAAAGTATGAAATGGCATGCAGAAGGGAAAACTCTTTAACGACTTATCATGAGATGAATTTTCAATATGAAAAGGAATAGACTACAAGAAAATATTAAATGACAGATAATAATCCCTGTAGTAACTATAAGTAAATTATAGTAAAATTTCTAGTGTTTCACGTTTACTGCGGCAAATAATGATGAAAATTAACATTTGAAAATAGTATTCAAATCTATTTATTGACACAATGATTAAAAACACTATGAAACTGCCTGCTTTGAAATAATGACTTATAATTCAACGTAGGAGAAATAACAAGGTTTGATGATTACTGCTTTAATTCCGCCATAAGAAAGTCAAACAATACTCAGCATACGTTTAATTTCACTTAAGACTATAAAAATAAAATTATTAGTGAAAGAGAACAAGATATATTTTTCTGTCTCTTTGTTTTTAAGTTTCTTTCATCAATAAAAATCATGTTTTTCTATCAATTGTTTGATTTTTATCACTATGATTATAGACATTTTTATCCACAATATGAAATTATCCGTTTTGTGACGACATTTAAGTTGATCACACAATCAGGAGTCGTGGTGTTAAGATTATTTCATTCATAAAAATGGGAAAGATTATAAAAGATACCCTAAATGCCTTTACAGCTGTGTTTTGCAGAAAATATAATAATAATAATAATAATAATAATAATAATAATAATAATAATAATGAGATGAGAATGTTGAGATGGATGTGTGGGGTGACAAGAAGAGATAAGATACGGAATGAGGTAATTAGGGGTACCACAGGAGTTAGAAAACTATCAGATAAGATCCAAGAAAGTAGACTGAGTTGGTATGGTCATATCATAAGAAGAGATGAACAGTATATTGGGAAGAGAGTAATGGAAATGGAGGTATAGGGAACGAGAAGGAGAGGGAGACCAAAGCGAAGGTGGATGGACTGTATCAAGGATGACCTTCGATCAAAGGGATTAACCGGTGATGAAGTGTGGGACAGAGGTAGATGGAGTAAGCTGGTCAGAAACTTCGACCCCACATAAAAGTGGAAAAAGATGCAGACAAAGAAGAAGAATCATTATCATATCCTTCTGCGCCTACTGACGCAAAGGGCCTCGGTTACATTTCGCCAGTCGTCTCTATCTTTAGCCTTTAAACCAATACTTATCCATTCATGGCCTCCTACTTCACGCTTCATAGTCCTCAGCTATGTAGGGCTGGGTCTTCCAACTCTTCTAGTGCCTTGTGGTGTCCAGTTGAAAGTTTGGCAAACTAATCTTATTTCTTTTCAGAGACATAAACTAAAAGAATATTAAAGCAGAAAACATTAGAGACAATCCAATACAGGTCCTTTCTTTACAAGCTAAGATAAAAAAAGAATTGCGTATGATTTTGATCCAAAGCGAGCAAAGACTCAAATACGCACATGACTGATAGCTTAGCTGTATTACATAGGCAAGGTGCTACTTAAAAATTCAGGTCTTGTGCCTGGGAAGTTTAGTTCCCTTTTACTTTGGTGTCCCGAAGTTTGTCCAGAACAAAAGAGGAGGAAGAGAAGCTGGCTGACGAAATAGTTTTATCTAGTTGTATAAAAAATCTTCATTTCTTTTACGATACTTCAAGTATATAATGTCTAGAATTCTATTTAAAAGCCTCAATGATGAACTTATTACTTTGCAAATTTCTTAGAATTCCAAGTGTATGAATGATACTTATAAAGTTTTAATCTCATAATGATAACCAAATATGGTTATTTCCATTTGATAATTGACTCACTTGCAGTTAACATTATCTATCATAATCTGGTAAACTATCCTTGCCTCAGTATTCCCTTTTGCCAGGTTTGCTCGTTCTGAAGACCTTGAGAGAGAGAGAGAGAGAGAGAGAGAGAGAGAGAGAGAGAGAGAGAGAGAGAGAGAGAGAGAGAGAGAGAGAGGGTAGTAGTGGCCTATTGACGTCCCTGCATAGCTGAATAATCAGCAGCCATAGTCTGGCCCTCCCTAGTCCTAGCTTGGGTAGAGAGGGGGTTTGGGTGTTGATCATATGGATATATGTTCAATCTCTAGAGCATTATTGTTCAACTATAGTCGATTCTTTTTAGCGAGGCAGATTTGCACCGACTCGCAAGGGTGCCCTTTTACCTCGGAAAAGTTTCCTGATCGCTAATTGGTCGGACAAGATAATTCTAACCAATCAGATAGGTGGGAACTTTTCCGAGCTAAAAGGGCTCCCCTGCGAGTCAGCGCAAATGCGCCTCATTAAAAAAATTGAGTATAGCTTGGGCATTGTCACTGTCCCTTGCCTCTCCCATTTCATGAGCGACCTTTAAACCTTCAAGACCATTCTTTCTGTGTCATTTAATCTAATTGAAACAACTTTCAAAGAATTAAATCACCTCTCTATTACTTCATTCATTCCAGAGTTGTTTTCAGTAATAAATTGTTTCTATAGCAATGGTAATTGATCTGATAAAACTTTGCGATTTGATTAATAAAATGCAAATCACATTAGACAGATAAAGCGAAATGTTACAAAGGACTGATTATATCAATAGGGTTGTTGTGACCTATTGGTAACGTCTCTACCTGGTGATCGCCACACGAGGTCCCAGTCCCGCTCAAACTTGTTAGTTCCTTAAGTGTCTGCAACCTCACCATCATTGTGAGCTATAGATGCATGTTTGGGGGAGCATATAGGTATATCTGCTGAGTCATCAGCAGCCATTGCCTGGTCATCCCTGGTCCTAGCTTGCGTGGAGAGGAGGCTTGGGGATGACAGCCTTTAAACTCTAACAAGCAAATAGTACAGGACTCAGTAACAACTACTTTTCTTGCGTTCTTATTCGTATTGAGAAGCAGGAGACTCTTCGTCGCCTGGCTGGCTCCGAACGAAGGCGACCACGGGCTGGCAGCTCCATTGTTCGCTATGAATTTGGCTACAAATGAGAAAATCTCGCCGGAATGGGACGGGAGATGTGGCCACGAGCTGTTTTCCTTAATATTGGCTTTTCATTTCGACAGACTCCGTTCATCATCGGTAGCTTCATTAGAGTCGATCGTGTTTGGAATTCGGTTTCAATCAACATTTTTACCAAACCTCTTTATTTACTTGAACGGTTTGATTTATCGATGTAGTGACGTCAGAATCAGAAACTATTTGGTGCTTAAAGGTTATTGGAGAAGGTTTCTAAAATGAACCTTTCGTTTTTAAAGGAATATATGATTAAATGAAGTAATAATCTTGTATAAAAACAGATATTATTATTATTATTATTATTATTATTATTATTATTATTATTATTAGCTAAGCTACAGTCATAGTTGGAAAAGCAGGATGCTACAAGCCCAAGGGCTTCAACAGGGAAAAATAGTCCGGTAAGGAAAGGAGACACATAAATAAATAAACCATATGAGAAGTAATACACAAGAAGATTAAATATATCTTAAGAACAGTCACAACATTAAAACAGAACTTTCATATATAAACTGTAGAATTTTGTAAGATTGTCAATTTGAACAATAATTAAACAAGTAAATATATTTAAACAAGAAATATTCAATGTTCTACAATATGAAATAAAATATAAATTATTATCATTATTTGAATTTTCATCATTAAACCTAAATATACTTCTGCATTAAGTTAACACACATTAGGATAAAATGCACTTCAATATGAGAAATAAATGAAGATGATTATCACTAACGATATAAAAACCCTTAAATTAACACAAATAGGAATTCAAAATATCATCACTGTTTCTATAATATGATTGCTAATAAAGACTATACAGTCTGTTTTATTGGACCTGGCGGTAAATACCCACAGCCAATATCCAGCCAGGATCACATCAGCTATTCGTGTCTGGTGGAAATCAGTGCTGCTCAGATAGCATACCTTAGTGGACATGTATGGTATGACTGTAAAGACATTATATAAACTACTTGACCTGGAAGTTCAAAAAAACAAGAGCAACGAAGATTCTTAAATATGATTTGACGTAATTATAATATGACCATATTTAGGAGGAATTCCATTGTAACCCAAGACTCACAGGCTTTTTCATAGGCCACGAATGACATCAAAAGTGGATTTCTATATTCTACGCATTGTAGAGTACTGGTGAAATCTAATTGAGGTCCTTTCCGTCAATAGGCATAGGAGATGATGATGATGATGACGATGATAATTATTATTAATATTATTATTATTATTATCATTATTATTATTATTATCATTATTATTATTATTACTTGGTAAGCTATAACCCTAGTTGGAAAAGCAGAATACTATAAGCCCAATGGGTCTAACAGGGAAAATAGCCCAGTGAGGAAAGGAAATAAACTATATAGGCTATAAGAAGTAATGAATAACAATGTAAAATACCTTAAGATCAGTAACAATGTTAATATACATATATATATATATATATATATATATATATATATATAATATATATATATATATAAAATGAAGAGAGAATAGTGTGCTTGAGTGTACCCTCAAGCAAGAGACCTCTAACCCATGACAATGGAAGACAATGGTACAGGAGCTATGGCACTACCCAAGATTAGAGAAGAATAATTTGATTTTGGAGTGTCCTTCTAAAAGAGCTGCCTGTCATTGTTAAAGAGTCTCTGCTACCCTTACCCAAAGGAAAGTAGTCACTGAACAATTACAGTGCAGACGTTAATCCCTTGAGTGAAAAAGAATTTTTTGGTAATCTCAGTGTTGTCAGATGCATGAGGACAGAGGAGAATGTGGAAAGAATAGGCCAGACTATTCGGTTTAAGAGTAGGCAAAGGAAAAATAATCCGTAACTAGAGAAAAGGGTATATGAATCATAACTCACTGACTGTATGTCTTTGCAAACAGTTATTTTTCACAAGCTGTAAAGAAGCATATGCCCCCAAAAAATTCGCTTCCGTGAAGCAAA
This sequence comes from Palaemon carinicauda, assembly GCF_036898095.1. Lineage (NCBI taxonomy): Eukaryota > Metazoa > Arthropoda > Malacostraca > Decapoda > Palaemonidae > Palaemon > Palaemon carinicauda. The sequence goes on along the minus strand of NC_090741.1, from coordinate 33,817,757 downwards.
GGGACTCGGGTGGCATGGAACAAACATAAATATTTACTTTCACTTAGGACGCTATACAACTCCTTCAGAGTTTAATCAGGGTTGAACAAATAGTGAGAATAAACCTGTAAATAGAGGAGTCAGTAATGAGGAAATAAAAAATGGATATGGAGATGTACTAGAAGAAAAGTACACAAGATCGGAAATAACTTTAGATACAAATTATCCATTGTAGGTGTTATTTGAGAATAGATTGTAGGCGAAGACTTAACTACTTAATAGAGAACGTCTCCCCCAAGGTATATATATATATATATATATATATATATATATATATATATATATATATATATATATATATATATATATATATATATATATATATATATATATTATTCTATATACCTTGGTCTCCCCTATAAAGTACAGGTTAAGTGTCGAACACAATTGTTACCAGGTAACATTATGAAGGAAGGGTTAATGACGTCAATAACGAGCACAAAGTGGTGTGTCGGACAGTGCCTTTGTTCGTTAGAGACCGAGCATCAGACGCTACGGAGGCGGAGTGGCACTATGGACGGAGTTCAACTTGTATACCAGATTAACTTTAACTTTTAGAAAATTAGGTATCACGTTCCCTGTAAACATAACTAGTTGCGGAGGAAAGCTGACATTGAGATAGAAGAGAGGCTCAGTTGCTAATCAAACAGTACCGGCAGAACCCATGCTTATAAAATATCAAAGCAAATGTTTACAAAGACAGAAATAATCTTGTAGCAGCATTAAATAAAATAACGTCAAAAATTCCGAAAGGTGGAATGACTAACTGATTTATAAGTCGAAAAGAATATGGAATCTAAAATAGGTCATTAAAAGAAGAGCTACGCAAATTGGAAAATTAAAAAAGTCGGAGGTTGGTACAGAAGACATTTGCACAACCAAATTATGGCTTTTCGATATACGAGTATAACATAACAGAATCTGTTTCAATTATGGACACCTTAGTTTCATTTCCTCTAAGTGTTTGATCGTGAGGAAAATTCGTAATTCTCTCTCTCTCTCTCTCTCTCTCTCTCTCTCTCTCTCTCTCTCTCTCTCTCTATGAGAACAGGGGAAACAAATTTTGAACATTTTATCTTTATCACTGAAACAATTTGGATTTAGTTACGAACACATAATCCGAAGTATGACCAGTCTCAAACAGTTATTTCTTGGAATAATATAGGCTATACATTGCACGTTGATAACAATAACATCCTCAGTTCACTGAAGGGCTATTTTAAGTTAGGCATATGTGATTCTTTAAACTTCCAGACGTGCTTCTGGAAAAATGCTTCCTCTCTTACATGTGTCCTGCTTAGCTATAAAAGGTGTTTAGTTCTCGATAAAATGTATAAAGCGTTTGGGCCCATCAGGATAGTTTTTAAAGTCTGATTCATAATCAATTTGAGATTCATTGAAAATGGATGAATGGCTCCTCTTTTCACTCCGTCTTTGCAACTAGTCCTTCCAAGTGCCATTTCATCGTTCTCAAAAGATCAGGAATAATCATGCTGCATAATCTAATTTATTGAATTGTGCTTTGATTTTCTGGTGTACTATGGTTATGATGCTCCGTACTTGAAGCTGATAACTACTACTTGATTCTCGAGTACAGATTATAACACTGATATAGATAACAGAGATGCCAGCGGATATCAGCTTCGGACATTTCTTCCAGTCTCTGTCTGGTAAAAGGAGTAGGAATCCTGGTAATCAGCTTCATCTGGTACCACTGTTTGTTACCATATCAACTTCCATATATTACATATATTACATATAATTTGAATCCATGAATACTTAATTTTTTAATATAAACATATTAACATTTCTAGAAGAAATCATATTATTGTTGTGAACCTGAGAAAAAATGTAGTATAAAACACACTTGAAACACAGATTCATTTCAACCTCTAACGAGAGCATTAATTATTTCTTTTAATACCATTAATTTTCGGTGTCGATGTACTTTGGAAGTTTGGCAAGAAGTACAGGCGCGGACCCAATCCTTAGCATCCTTAGAAATGCCGTGCCAAATGAACTTTGCCTTCAGCAGCTGTGCAGTAGAACGGCACGAGGGATGTGAAAGGCCGTGAATGAAATCAAACACCTGTCGGCGCATGGTAGCAGGAATCCAAGGTCACGGTCTACCAGTACTGACGTCACAGAGGAGGGTGGTGTTGGAGTCTTCGAGGGGAAAGTCTTCCCAACGGAGGGACATGCAGGATGTCCTACATGATTGATACTCTGGATCCTGTCGTTGGGCTTCAGCCAGGGCGTTGTAATCCAATCCCAGTTGAACGGCAGCCAACGTGTTTCTTGACAGGGCATCGGCAACGGGATTCATTTTCCCAGGGACGTATTGAAGGGTGCAATTGTATTCAGCCACGGCGGAGAGATGTCGGCGTTGCCGGGCGGACCAGGCATCAGACTGTCAAGTAAAGGCGTGCACCAGAGGCATGTGGTCTGTGCGAATGACGAAGGGCGTACCTTCTAAGAAATGGCCAAAGTGACGGACAGCCAAGTGCACCGCCAGCAATTCTCGATCGAAGGTAGAATAACCCGATTCTGCCTTGGACAGTTTTCTGCTGAAGAAGGCCAATGGGCGGGGCGAGCCATTGACCACCTGCTCGAGTACTGCACCAATAGCGACGTCGCTGGCATCGGTGGAGAGAAGGAGAGGGGCATATGGGATAGGAAAAGTGAGAGCCGCAGCAGTTGATAGGGCCTTCTTTGCATTGCAGAAGGCTGCTTCTTGAAGGGGACCCCACTTCAGGTCCTTTGGCTTGCCCTTTAGGGAGGCGTAGAGGGGAGCAAGAGTGGCGGCAATGACTGGCAAAAAACGGTGATAATAGTTGATCATGCCCAAGAATTCCTGCAGAGCTTTGACGGTCGAGAGCACGGGGAAGTTCTGAACGGCTGCTACCTTCTCAGGGAGGGGGTGGACACCTTCAGGAGTGATGCGGTGCCCTAAGAACGACACTTCGTTGGCGCCAAAGGTACACTTGTCGTACCGGACTACAAGGCCGTTTTGTTGCAGGCGGTCGAGCACGATGCGCAGGTGACGGAGGTGTTTCTCTTTTGAGGAGGAGAACACAAGTATGTCGTCCACATAACATACACAGAAAGGGAGGTCTCCTAGGATGCCATCCATGAGACGTTGAAACGTGGCCCCAGCATTACGAAGGCCAAAACAGGAGTAATTGAAGGTGTATGTACCAAACGGAGTGATGATGGCGGTCTTGGGGATGTCTTCTGGGTTCATAGGCACCTGATAATACCCCTTCAGGAGATCGAGTGTAGATAAAACCTTTGCTTTGTGCAGGTAGGAGGTCACGTCGTCAATGTTTGGGAGGGGGTAGTGATCCGGTTCTGTTTGCATGTTCAGGCGCCTGTAATCCCCGCACGGACGGAGGGAGCCATCTTTCTTCAGAACGATGTGTAAGGGTGACGACCATGGGCTGGAGGCCTTTTGGCAAAGGTCCATTTCCTCCATTTCGGCGAACGTCTGTTTGGCGGCTGCCAATCGTTCCGGTGCCAGACGTCTGAATTTTGCGAAGACTGGGGGTCCCGTCGTTTTGATATGGTGATAAATACCGTGCTTGGCAAGAACCGTGGGCGTTTGGCGAAGTTCTGGACGGAAAACTTCCGGGTACGACGTGAGGAGGTGGGCATAGGCATCCGTGGGTGCGCTTATGTGGAGAGCGAGGTTAGAGGGAGCGGGTTGAAGAGGTGTCGACAAGTACGAGTCTGCGTTGACCAATCGTCGGTGGGCGACATCGACCAGAAGGTGGAAATGAGAGAGGAAATCCGCACCGAGGATTGGCATGGTGACGTCAGCAACGAGAAACTTCCAATTGAATTTACCATTTCCGAACGATAATGTGAGGTTCTCGTAACCGTAGGTGGGTATCGCAGATCCGTTGGCAGCTACCAAGCGGACGTCGGCAGATGTAGACAGACTACATCATGTCTTGAAGAGTTTCCTTGGCAAAAGAGAACGACAAGCACCCGTGTCTACCAAAAATTGCACGCCCGTTCCTGCATCCTGTAAAAAGAAAAGATCAGAAACACGGAAGGCCACCGCCACGAGCGATGGCCTACTTACACGCTTTTTGGCCACTGACAATCCTTGGCACATTTCTTCGCAGTTGCCCCGAATCTGAAGTGGTAGTAGCAAAATAGTGGCGGATGGGAGGTAGTAAGTGGCTGTAGAAGTCGTTTGTTGGGGCGCGAGCGATTGGTGGGTGGTGGGTGGCTTTGTCTTTGCTTCGGCACGTCACGGTGTGGGCGTGTATGTCCTATGGCATTCATGTCAGCTTCAGTTGACGTTGAATAGGCGTCCTCTTCGTCAGGGGTGGAGGCGTTGATGGAGGTCTTGAAGTGGCTGTCCATAAGGGCGTCGGCTTTGGTCATCAAGTCCTTTATGGGTAAACTATCGACATCGGGTATGGCAGCACGTATAGGTCCGGGTAAACGACGTATCCAAAGGGCACGAAGTAGGTTCACCTCGCGAGGAGAGCCGTCTGCGGCAGGTTGAAGGCGAGCGATACTGGTCATTTTCCTGAGGGCAAGCGAAGCCCTTTGCTCCCCCAACGGTTGTTGCGAGAGCTGAAAAAGCTTTGCTACACGGGCGGCTGGCGACGGCGAGTACTGCTGCAGAAGGTATGTTTTGAGGGCGTCATACGCTATTGGCGTGTCTCCTTGTTCACAAAGCCAGTCGGATATTTCCGGGAAGGTGTCCTCGGGTATCGCCGCGAGAACATAATCGGCTTTGGTGGTTGAGCGAGTCACGGCGTTGATGCGAAACTGGACTTCTGCGCGCTGAAACCAAGCAAACGCCTCTCCGCTGGCGAACGGTGAAAGTTTCAATGGGGCGGCCGCAGTGCCAACTGCTGTAGTAGAGTCCGTCATAGTACCAACGATGGAGGGGCGAGGGAGGTGGGGGTGGAAGGCAGTGGGAGCGAGTCGACTTCCGGGGTCACCAATGTGACGGTGCCGAGAGAGAGGTTATGACTCAAAGGCAGGATACAATCAACTGAGTTGTTTATTAAAGAACAAACTCCCTTATATACAAAATCTCAAAGCAACAAGAATTTTCATGTTCAAATATTGACAATGTTACAGAGGAGAAAAGAAGACATGAATTTTCATGTTCGTTTTAGTGCGAGGGAACAGCGAAGAATAAGCATAATATATACAAAAGGAATTATGTACAATTGTGTGACACACGGTTGGTACAAGCCTTAGATGTAGTTTTAACATTAAGAAATACACTTAATCAAGCCACTATGACTCAGCTTAATGTTATAGAAAGAGCGGCTCTCATTGCCGATAGGCTTAATGAATATCAAGATATTTTAGGTAATTCCACATGGCTTACAGGAGATAACATCGCCGTGAAAGATTTCTTACAATTAATGTATTTAACTTGCAAGAAAATTATGTTGCCAGAGGCTTTAGTGCGCTGTTTTGATAAAAAATTAATGCCCGAAAGTACAGAATTAGATGTGTACAAACATAAAGAAACACATGTCTAAGTGTACTGACCTAGATCCCTTGCTTACTCAAGTTTTTTGCAAAAAATAAAACTAAGCCACAACATAAAAAGTAGTTAATAACAATAATCAAGTCGCAGGAATGATGTGTTATAATTGCAAAGGTCAAGGTCACTTGATTGCAGACTGCAGAACGCGATTTTGTTCGATACACAATTGTAAAATTGCTGACAAAAGTACTAGATAACTAAGTCAGGCCATTATTATTTGTATCTGGTTAGGTTAATATGAATGTTTAGGTCCCCTAGATTAACCAAGCACATGATTGATCGCATGATCGATTGTAAGATTGACGACAAAAGTACTAAATAACTCAGTCAGACCCTTATTATTTGCATCAGGTTAGGTTTATCTGAATGTTTAAGCCCCCTAGATTAACCAAGCACATGATTGATCCCATGGCATATGATTGATTAAATGATTGATTGTAAGATTGATGACAAAACTACTAAATAGGTCAGTCAGACCATTATCATTTGTATCAGGTTATTTTAATA
>NC_090741.1:33786684-33806684 GCF_036898095.1 Palaemon carinicauda | reverse complement strand
CTCTCTCTCTCTCTCTCTCTCTCTCTCCATTAAATTAATTCATGGCATTGGCATAGAACATTTAATTAATTAAAAGCAGATTGAGCCTTTTTCTAATGATAATTTCAAGGTAAGTCCTGACGCAATTTGAATATCCAATTGCATTATCATAAGAAGAAATTCAAAGTAAGGGAAAAGTGTACACACCCACAACTGCCTTTGATTCAGCTGTAATCTCAAATGAAATATAGCTACGATCTCAGAGAGAATTAGAGGGCCTCTCAGTAGAGAGCATGCCTCCGCCACAGCCAAGTAGTCTTATTTTGCTCTTAATTCCATTGCCTATTTGTATCTCGACGGGCCACCAAGTTTGGTCAAAATCGGTATGGTAGTTTTTGTGTAAAGTTGTTCACAAACAAATAAATAAACAACGGCAGGGGTGAATACATACCCTTCGCAAAATCTTCGATTTTTGCAAGGATAATACAAGGGGAAGAGAAAAAAAAAGGTGTAGACAACAGACACCTACGATAAGGTGACGTCATCAATGACGAAGAGGAAAAAAAATGGTAGACATTAAAAGAGGCAGCTGAACTGGATTAATCTATCAATAAAATGAAATTACTGAAAAGAAAGACATGATTGCTTAAGAGAAAATCCATATAGCTGTGATCATCTATATGCCCTTGATCATGGAAGAGGTTGTTTGATCATTAACTTATAAGAAAGGGACTAAAAATGCGTATAGCACGTACATGAAACAGAAGAAGCTTACCATGTTTCTTAATGAAAGGGAAGATAGAGGGAGAGTGTGCGTTCAAGCAGCTTGGAAGAAGCAATAAGGACCAGTCAATCTCCGAGAAGCTGTTGCATGAGAAGTCTGAGAGTCTATAGTGGCATGGAATGGCCCAGAGAGAGTTTTGACCAGGGTTGTGGAGGGTTTTGGGGATGAAGAAAAGAGCTACAAGACTAACCAGGACATGAAACAATGGTTGTGTTTGGTGATGTTAATAAAATGAGAGGAGCAATGGCTTTACTTGGTGAAATTATTGCAACGAGAAACAATTTTTGTGCTTGGTGATGTTAATGCAATTAGAGAAACAATGATCGTGCTTGGTGATATTAATGCAACGAGAAACCGTGGTTGTGCTAGGCGATGGTAATGTAACAAAAGTTGATATAAAAAGTCAGAAATGGATTTGTTTAATTAGGTTAAACGGAGGGGGGGGGGGGGCAATCAAAGCTCAATTTCTAAATGGGGGAAGACTCCAAAGTTGCAGTATGAATGGAAAAGTCAAGAGGCTGGACAGCAAAATGTAGGAAAACCAGCAGGTACAGAGCTATAGCAGAAAACTGGGTGCCACTAGGGGTTGAAGAGACACTGCAAAGACCGATAAGTAAGGCCTACAGCACACCAGGATACAAAGAGATGGATTTGTTGGCAGGTATGGAGTTCAATGATGTTAAAATGTGCTGGAAATAAAACTTCTTTCTGGAATATTAATGGTTTCCAGTGAAAAAATGTTCATGGAGAAGAAATGTTTCCTAGATGTCATGTTAATACAAGTTATGTGAAAGAACTGACTGACACATTTAATGATATGGATTAGCTGTAGTTTTAGCCTTCATTTCATGAAGTGAATATTATGGTATTTGTCGTGCAAGCTACATTTAGAATTGAGTTTTTATTCACCCTATGCCACATATGGTTTAAGTGTAGTATTAGCATGACTCCTCCTACGCCTGTTGACGCAAAAGGCGTCGGTTAAATTTCACCAGTCGTCTCTATCTCGAGCTTTCAAATCAGTGCTTCTCCATTCATCATCTCCTACTTCACGTTTCATAGTCCTCAGCCATGTAGGCCTGGGTTTTCCAACTTTTCAAATTAAGTATTATATTTTTGTTATATTTCTCCAGAGTTACTATGAATGGAAGTATTTTTAAGAAAACGTAAACACGGGCCCTAACAGACTTATCTGGTGTAGGAGTGTTCCCCTCGATCGAGAAACCAAAATAATTGACAAAATAAAACTAAAAAACAGCGAGAGAGTTATTTCCTTCAGCCTCCCTCGCCCTGTATGTACACACTTGATTCAATTATACAAAACGTTATGTCAATAAAAATATGTTTTTAGCAATGTTTTTATTTTAGGACTTTAGTGTTTAATTCTTCTTGGCTTATTTTATTTCGCTTTGAACTTAAAGGCTTTGATATCTTTATTTTAAGGTTGAGTGAAGATTGTTATTCAAGAATTATAACTTTTCTTTCTTTGGTTTTTACTTTTCAAGTAAGAATGAATCCGTCAGGAAAGCTTTTATAGATTACGATAATGGTTGGGGTGGCCTTATTGGTAACGTCTCTGCCTCGTGATCGCCAGGCGGGGATTAGAGACCCGCTCAAACTAGTTAGTTCTTTTGGTCGCTGCAACCTCACCATCCTTGTGAGCTACAGATGAGAAGTTTAGGAGAGTCTATAGGTCTACCTGCTGAGTCATCAGCAGCCATTGTCTAGCCCTCCTTGGTCCTAGCTTGGGCGAAAAAGGCGTATAGGTGCTGATATGTATATATGGTCAGTCTCTAGGGCATTGTCCTGCTTGACAGGACAGTGTCAGTGTCCCTTGCTTCTACCATTCATGAGCGGCCTTTAAATCTTTAATTGTCCTCTTCATCAAAATAATAATAATAATAATAATAATAATAATAATAATAATAGCCTAAGGAGTCCTTCTGAGATCCACTCCGTCTTCAGAGATATTCCACCGCCTTGAATAAGGCAGAAGAAGACGAACGGGGCGGAGCAGCTAACCGTGGAAATTTATCTGGACGATTCGACTTTTTTTCTAAGACGAATGGCCACTGACAAGAAACGCCTTTGTCCGAGAAACAGATCATCCTAAATCTTCCACTCTCGAATGCACTCGGGGACTTGGAGACGGAATGCAAAGATCTCTTCTTCTTCTTCTTCTTCTTCTTCTTCTTCTTCTCTCTCTTCAAGTGGCCGCTCTTTTTGCCTGTGAATGGTGGATGGATATCTTGGTTACAACCAGACAGTGACTGTTCTCTTTCTTACAACGTCAAAATCTTCGGACGATATTTCTTCGAGGTTTTACAAAGCCTTTGGTGCAGATATTTATAGGAAGCTTTCGAAGACATCGTGCATCCATTACTAGGTGCAGTGTGAGTTTGGATATATAGATAGATAGATGGATAGATAAATAGATTGACAGATAGATAGATAAATAATTATATAGATAATTTCTGTTGGACAGAAACTTACGGTCTATTAAATTTCTTATTCCTGATCTAGATATTAATCTCTGGCACCGTCGTTCAATTAGTTCATTATGTATGTTGCATAAGATTTTTCACAACTCTGACCATCCTTTACATTCAGATCTCCCTGGACAATTCTATCCTGTTCGTAATACTAGGCAGGCAGTTAATTCTAATAGCCAGGCCTTCTCCATCACGAGGCTCAATACTACGCAGTACTCTAGAAGTTTTATTCCATCTGTGACCAAGTTGTGGAATGATCTTCCTAATCGGGTGGTTGAATCAGTAGAACTTCAAAAGTTCAAAGTTGGAGCAAATGCTTTTTTGTTGACCAGGCAGACATAGTCTTTTTATAGTTTATTTATGACATATTTGTTTTTGATGTTGTTGATAGTTTATTATATGACATGTCTGTTTTGACGTTGTTTCTTATTTTAGAATGATTTATTGTTAATTTGTTCTCTTCATTTATTTATTTCCTTATTTCCTTTCCTCACTGGGCTATTTTTCCCTGTTGGAGCCCCTGGGCTTATAGCATCTTGCTTTTCCAACTAGGGTTGTAGCTTGGATAGTAATAATAATAATAATAATAATAATAATAGATAGATAGATAGGTAGGCCTATAAATCGATAGATAGGTAGATAGACAGATAGATAAATAGATAGATAGGTAGGTAGATAGATAGATAGATAGATAGACCTTCTTTACGCTTACATTTAATAATAATGGTATTAAAAGTTGAATTCTAGTTACAAAACTGAGCTGGTTATAATTTTATTATAAACTTTCTTCTACCAAACTTTTTTCCTCCACTCCCCACTGCTTAGTAATCCAAAAATTAATTTTCAAGTGATTACTTTAGTGCTAGTCTTAAGTATCTTGATAGAAATCTATTAAAACTTTTAATAGCAGCATTACTTAGCATCGTCTAGACTCTTAAGAGTATTAAACCTTTTCAATTCAGAAACCAAATTTGTGAAATTTTCAAATTTGTTAAAAATCTGTCTTAAGCAAATGCTATTAATGTGAGATTCTAAAGTTTAAATCTTCAGATATTCAAAATTTTGGAGTGTCCTTCTCCCATAAGGGCTGCTTACCATAGCTAAAGAGTCTCTTTTGTATGTTACGAAACTATTTTAGAGAAATATTTGGTAGCAATTTGCCATCAATAAAAGGTTTTTTAAGGGAATTTATAATGACGTCATGAGCTTTTCTGTCCGAAGTTTAATTCTTTACAGGATATTATCATCAATTACTAAGCTACAACCCTAGTTGGAAAAGCAGAATACTATAATCCCAGGGGCCCCAACAGGGAAAATAGTCCAGTGAGGAAAGGAAACTAGGAAAAATAAAATATAAGAATAGTAACATCATTAAAATAAATATTTCCTGTATAAACTATAAAAACTTTAACAAAACAAGAGGAAGAAAAATTAGATAGAATAGTGTGCCCGAGTGTACCCTCAAGCAAGAGAACTCTAACCCAAAACAGTGGAGGGCCATGGTACAAAGGTTAAGACACTACCCAAGACTAGAGAACAATGGTTTGAATTTGGAGTGTCCTTCTCTTAGAAGAGCTGCTTATCATAGCTAAAGAGTCTCTTCTACCCTTACCAAGAGGAAAGTAGCCACTGAACAATTACAGTGCAGTAGTTAACCCCTTGGGTGAAGAAGAATTGTTTAGCAATCACAGTGTTGTCAAGTGCATGAGGACAGAGGAGAATCTGTGAAGAATAGGCCAGACTCTTCGGTGTATGTGTAGGTAAAGGGAAAGAACCGTAACCAGAGAGAAGGATCCACTGTAGTATCCTGATAAGGAATCAGTAGACGAGGTAGCAGGACTTGCATAATTACGTGCATTTAATCCCCTAAAGAGAGGCGAGGAGTGGTCATTATGATTGCTGTTCTCTTAAGAGTATTGTTTACAAAATATTATTCTAATATACTGCATGAAGTGGGAATAATGAATTAAGTATTGACCCAATGGAGGGTTTACTTATAAGCTAGACAAGCTATAGCTTACGCTAACTCCCACCCTCTTTTCTTGGAGCCCGGTAAAATAACGCTGTGTGTATTACAAAAGAAAACAAATACAAGATAAAATGGAAAACAAAAATATTACAATAATTTTTAAAACTGCCATCTGTTGACGATTTTATGAATTCCATCATGTCGGTAGTTTGAACCTTAACATTTCTCTAGCTTGGTTCTTATTTTACAAGATATTTTCATTTGGTTTGACTTTTTTGGTAATGATATAGCGATAACAATTTCAATGATGTATAAGAAAACAAAAAATAGACTTCATATAATGAACTGATTAATTGATTGATAATCTACACAATAGCTATAAAATTTTCTAAAATCAATACAGACCTTTATTTTCAATATATATATATATATATATATATATATATATATATATATATATATATATATATATATATATATATATATATATTGTACCAACCGTGCGTCACACGATCGTACATAAATTATTTTGTATATATTATGCTTGTATCTGCGCTCTTCCCTCGCACTAAAAAGAACCTGAATAATCATGTCTCCGGTTTTCCTCTGTAACATTGTCTGTCTTGTGAACATGAAAATGCCTGTTGCCTTGAGGTTTTGTATATTAAGGAGAATGTTCTATAATAAACTTACTCAGTTGATTGCATCCTGCCTTTGAGTCATAACCTCTCTCTCGGCTCGTCACTCCGGGGTCACCAATGTGACAAGCCGAGAGAGAGGTTATGACTCAAAGGCAGGATGCAATCAACTGAGTAAGTTTATTATAGAACATTCTCCTTTATATACAAAACCTCAAGGCAACAGGCATTTTCATGTTCACAAGACAATGTTACAGAGGAAAACCGGAGACATGATTATTCAGGTTCTTTTTAGTGCCAGCGGGGTTGTAGGCCGTTGTCTGATGTAGGGTGATGCCCAGGAGATTCGCTAATGATGTCCACAATTGAGAGGTGAAAGTGGTTCCCCTGTCAGAAGTAATATGCTCAGGGATACCAAATCTTGCAATCCATCCTGAGAGTGAGGCAGATGTACATGAGGCGGACGTTGCAGTTTCCATGGGAATGGCTTCAGGCCAACGAGTGGAGCGGTCGATGACGGTAAACAGGTAACGATGTCCTTGTGATGTGGGTAGGGGGCCTACGACATCGACGTGAATGTGTGCGAAACGACGCTGAGGTTGAGGAAAGGTGCCCACTTCTGAATCCGTGTGTCGATGTACTTTGGAAGTTTGGCAAGAAGTACAGGCGCGGACCCAATCCTTAGCATCCTTAGAAATGCCGTGCCAAATGAACCTTGCCTTCAGCAGCTGTGCAGTAGAACGGCACGAGGGATGTGAAAGGCCGTGAATGAAATCAAACACCTGCCGTCGCATGGGAGCAGGAATCCTAGGTCGCGGTCTACCAGTACTGACGTCACAGAGGAGGGTGGTGTTGGAGTCTTCGAGGGGAAAGTCTTCCCAACGGAGGGACGTGCAAGATGTCCTACATGCTTGATACTCTGGATCCTGTCGTTGGGCTTCAGCTAGGGCGTTGTAATCCAATCCCAGTTGAACGGCAGCCAACGTGTTTCTTGACAGGGCATCGGCAACGGGATTCATTTTCCCAGGGACGTATTTAAGGGTGCAATTGTATTCAACCCCGGCGGAGAGATGTTGACGGGTGGACCAGGCGTCAGACTGTCGAGTGAAGGCGTGCACCAGAGGCATGTGGTCTGTGCGAATGACGAAGGGCGTACCTTCTAAGAAATGACGAAAGTGACGGACAGCCAAGTGCACCGCCAGCAATTCTCGATCAAAGGTAGAATAACCCGATTCTGCCTTGGACAGTTTTCTGCTGAAGAAGGCCAATGAGCGGGGCGAGCCGTTGACCACTAGCTCAAGTACTGCACCAATAGCGACGTCGCTGGCATCAGTGGAGAGAAGGAGAGGGGAGTGTGGGATAGGAAAAGTGAGAGCTGCAGCAGTTGATAGGGCCTTCTTTGCATTGCAGAATGCTGCTTCTTGAAGGGGACCCCACTTCAGGTCCTTTGGCTTGCCCTTGAGGGAGGCGTAGATGGGAGCAAGAGTGGCGGCAATGGCTGGCAGAAAACGGTGATAAAAGTTGATCATGCCCAAGAATTCCTGCAGAGCTTTGACGGTCGAAAGGGCGGGGAAGTTCTGAACGGCTGCTACCTTCTCAGGGAGGGGATGGACTCCTTCAGGAGTGATGCGGTGCCCTAAGAACAACACTTCGTTGGTGCCAAAGGTACACTTGTCGTACCGGACTACAAGGCCGTTTTGTTGCAGGCGGTCGAGCACGATGCGCAGGTGACGGAGGTGATCCTCTTTTGAGGAGGAGAACACAAGTATGTCGTCCACATAACATACACAGAAAGGGAGGTCCCCTAAGATACCATCCATGAGACGTTGAAACGTGGCCCCAGCATTACGAAGGCCAAAACAGGAGTAATTGAAGGTGTATGTACCAAACGGAGTGGTGATGGCGGTCTTGGGGATGTCTTCTGGGTTCATAGGCACCTGATAATACCCCTTCAGGAGGTCGAGCGTAGAGAAAACCTTTGCTTTGTGCAGGTAGGAGGTCACGTCGGCAATGTTTGGGAGGGGGTAGTGATCCAGTTCTGTTTGCATGTTCAGGCGCCTGTAATCACCGCTGCCAATGGAATGGTTGAACGTTTTCATCGCACCCTCAAAGCAGCTTTGATGTCCCACTGCAAGGATTCCAACTGGTTTACTCAGCTTCCCTGGGTCCTCCTGGGACTAAGGACCACTCCTAAAGACGCCCTCGACGTCTCGGCAGTTGAAATGGTGTGTGGCGACCCGTTGGTCGTCCCTGGCGATTTTTTTCCTTCTACAACCTCCTCGGACGATCTCCAGCGCATACGTCACATCGTGGGAAAATTTACTCCGTGCCGCCAGACTTACAAGCCCCCAGCAAAGCATCACATACCCACGGACTTGCACTCTGCAACGCACGTCTTCCTGGGCAACGACACTAGCAAGCCAACGCTAACGCCCCCTTACACAGGCCCTTTCCTTGTAATCTGACGCAGTCCGAAAGCGTTCCTACTAAACATTCGTGGCAAAGAAGACTGGGTCTCCATTGATCGTCTAAAACCTGCTTATCTTCTGCCAGATGACCCGCCTACAGTTCGCCTCTCTAGATCAGGGCGCCCTATTTAACATGTACAGTATGTCATTTTTAGGGGGGGAGCCATGTACCAACCGTGTGTCACACGATCGTACATGAATTATTTTGTATATATTATGCTTGTATCTGCGCTCTTCCCTCGCACTAAAAAGAACCTGAATAATCATGTCTCCGGTTTTCCTCTGTAACATTGTCTGTCTTGTGAACATGAAAATGCCTGTTGCCTTGAGGTTTTGTATATAAAGGAGAATGTTCTATAATAAACTTACTCAGTTGATTGCATCCTGCCTTTGAGTCATAACCTCTCTCTCGGCTCGTCTATATATATATATATATATATATATATATATATATATATATATTTATATATATAAATGTGTATATATATATATATATATATATATATATATATATATATATAATTTGGACACTTTCAGATCCCAAAATTGATTTAGCATGAATCAATCACACGTGTGATTGATCAATTGCCTGGTAAATGATTTATGGTATGATTGATCGCAAGGTTGATGAAAAAAAAAGCACCAAATAACTGTCAGACCTTTAAATTTGCATCAAGCAAGTTCTATTTGAAAGTTTAAATCCCCTGGAATGACCAAGGACATGATTGATCGCCAGATACATAAACAACAACGCTAAAGTTGATAAAAAAAATATGGTACTGTTGACCCTTATTACATACATTATAAGGACACAAACACGAACATAATTTTGACAATAAAAATAAAGTTAATAATGTTAATGCTAGCACGCAAAGAAATTAGAACAATAAATCATGCAAAAGAATAGTGGTCACACTTACGTTCAGCCTCAAAGTGGAGAGCTGGTAGAAGTTTACAAACCCGCCGATCGGAAAGGTCGTCTTTTTTTTTTTTTAACAAATAATAACATACTCCACTAAGCATGGGTTTTTCTCCTTTTTATACTTTCTTTTAAAAGACTCCTCACACACCCACAAATATATACATTTTACTTATCAATATCACACAAGGCACAATATGCATCAAGAATATCTTTCACTTTTTCAATAGTGACTCTCTCAAAGCAACCATTTTTTACACTGGGGCCCAAATTTCTATATATAAGCCAGGGGTTTCAATTTTTTAAGCATAACTTACATAATATAAATTTGAACTTCTATTTTTTTTTGCGGCATTCTTAGCCTTAGTCCCCAAAATCACGTTTAATCAATATATAGTTTTTTCAATCACTTTTTGGGGTCGTTTTCGGGATCTCGTTAGCCTCAACACTATCACTAGAGCCAAGTCTATAGACCTTGACTAGAGCTGTCAATTTCGGTGCTCTCGTCCATAACACTTTCAGATGTGTTATCACTTGCCTCAACACTTTCAAGAGGCAAGTAACTCTAAATTGGTTGTAATCTGAATAGATGTCACTATTATAAATATAGCACTCGGAATTGGAAACTGAAGAATACCTAAACCTACATTTCATGGGTTGTCTGTAGGCACTTGCAGATGTGGTGTTTTACGATAGAAAAACCCCAATATTTAGGCTATTACAACTTGATGTGATGAGTAGTGGATCATCAGCACACTTACTATCACTGCTCGACATATTCTCGAGTAATAACAATTTCTAAAGTAGTCAATGAACTTGAAAAAACATAGAAAGTTCTGGAGAATTTCAAACTCGACACGCGCCGGCCATATGTAAACAAAACACTCGACTCTCGAGCAATGCTGCCAACCGATTCGTTCACCAGCATTAAAATTTTAGGTAAAATATTTTCAAAATATTTTCCTCAGAGTTTTACTTCTTTTATGTTGAAATTTAATCATATTATTCATTCCAAAACATAATATGAGTATTATGAAGCACTAAATATAAAATCAATCTTCTTTCACAGTTATCCCTTCGTTATGAGGGTTGCCCGATGCGTCCTCCCCAATGCCTTCTATGAAAGGCATCAACCTCCACCTAACCTCTTCTCTCCATATCATCCTTCACCTTATCTCGCCATCTAATCCTTCTATCTCTTCCAATCATTTTGGACTATGAGTAGCACTGAATATAGATTACAAATACAAATGTTTTAAAGTATTGTTTGAATCTGCTTATAATTATAGTGTATAAAACTGCAATGATATTTCAATTTTGATAACTACAAATTAATGCATAGCATGATTCGGTGAATAATATTTAAAGATGTGTATAAAGATAAGAGGATTTGCATTTAACTATGACGGGATCTAATAGAGAAAACAGTAATAAGAAGAATCGTAACCGTTAACCATCTTATTACATTACTTACAACGTTATCATTGTGAACTGTCATAAAAATGTCATTTCTATACAATCCATATTAATGGTAGCCAGTGGAAACTGTGCAGGTAGGCCTAACCATCTAACGAAGGACAGTAGGCCTACTTTGATTTTGTCAGGTGTATATGTAACATGATGATGAATGTTTGGGGGAATTTGAGGAGAGAGAGAGAGAGAGAGAGAGAGAGAGAGAGAGAGAGAGAGAGAGAGAGAGAGAGAGAGAGTGTGTGTGTGTGTGTGTGTAACAGCAAATAATGATCTGATTCATCTGAAACAGAATTGTCTGTGCTAGAATATAAAGAGTGCAAATTGGAGATCATAAATGAGAAGTCTTGTGGATTAATCGACAAAAAAAATAAAAAAATAAAAAAAAAAACACAGAAGTGACTAAATGCTGTTAACAATGACGTAAAGAAAATTTATCTTTAGCAATAATCCTGTTAAACACCAGCCACTCGTTGAGATGCTACCTGTAGAGAGTTATGGGGTCCTTTGACTGGCCAGACAGTACTACATTCGATCCTTCTCTGGTTACGGTTCTCTTTCCCTTTACCTACACATACACCGAATAGCCTAACTTATTCTTTACACATTCTCCTCAGTCCCCATACACCTGACAAAACTGAGTTTACCAAAAAAAAAAAAACTTCTTCATCCAAGGGTATAACTACTGCACTATAATTGTTCAGTGGCTATTTTCCTCTTGGTAAGGCTAGAAGAGACTCTTCTAGGAGAAGGATATTACAAAATCAAACCATTGTTATCTAGTCTTGGGTAGTGCCCTAGCATTTGTACTATGGTCTTCCAGTCTTGGGTTAGAGATATCTTGCTTGAGAGTACATTCAATCTAATTTCTCTTCCTCTTGTTTTGTTCAAGTTTTTATAGTTCATAAAGGAAACACCTATATCAATATTTTTACTGCTCTTAAAATATTTCATTTTCCTTATCATTAAAATAAAGTAGATTCACATTGGAAGGGAAATGTGAAATTTAAGCCATACGTGTAGTAAGAAAAATATAGGTGACCTTATGGGAGTAAGGCCGATGTTGACAATTATCCCATAATAAAAATATTTGATCACTTATAAATTACTCTTTTTATCTTATTATTTATATAAATCTAAAAATCTAAAAAAATATATATTTTCATATACAGAAATTTATGAATTTCTTTGAAGTTAGTATGGAGGGAAAGCTTCGAATAGCATTCAATACATAAACAGCTTATAAACTTTTTAAATAAAAACAAATAAATAATGTAAACTTCAGAAGGCAAAATCTAAGTTTTGAGAACAATGGTTATATGGGTTCCATAAATGATTGATACTAAATCCTTCAAGTTGGCAATATAATGACCACTCTAATTATAGGGGAAACGACCAGTAGACTCATTATATTATGCAAGATGGCTTTGGTCTTTAGACCTACTACATTATAGTGATGGAGACGAATATATTATATTACAAGCTAAACTACAGCCCTACTTGGAAAATCAGGATGCTCTATGCCCAAGAGCTCCAACAGTGAAAATAGCATAGTAAGGAAAGGGAATAAATAAACTATCTGTTAAAAGTAATGAACAATTAAAATAAAATATTTCAAGAACAGTTAGAAAGTTAAAATAAATCTTTCATGTTTGAACTATGAAAACTTATGTCAACCTGTTTAATATAAAAAAAAATTGGCTGCAAGTTTGAACTTTTGAAATTCTATTGATTCAACTACATTAGATTAATCAAGCACATGATTGATCGGTTGTAAGATTGCTGACAAAAGTACTAGATAACTAAGTCAGGCCATTATTATTAGCATAGGGTTAGACTAATATGAATGTTTAGCTCCCCTATATTAACCAAGCACATGATTAATCACATGATCGATTGCAAGATTGATGAGAAAAGTATTAAATAACTCAGTCAGTTCATTATTATTTGTATCTGGTTAGGTTGATATGAATGTTTAGGTTCCCTAGATGAACCAAGCACATGATTGATCGAAAGATCAATTGTAAGATTGATGACAAATTACTAAATAACTCAGTCAGACCATCATTTTTTTCATCAAGTTAGGTTTATAAGAATATTTAAGTCCCTTAGATTAACCAAGCATATGATTGATCACAATGCACAAGATTGATCGCATGATTGATAGTAAGATGGATGAAAAAAGTACTAAATAACCCTGGTAGCTCATTATTATTTGCATTAGGTTAATATGAATGTTTAGGTCCCCTAGATTATCCAAGCACATGATTGATCAAATGGCACATGACTGAATACATGATCGATTGTAAGATTGATGACAAAGGTACTGTATAACTCAGTCAGGCTATTATCACTTGCGTCAGGTTAGGTTAATATGAAAGTTTAAGTCCGTAGAAAGTCCAGTTATGATCGCATTATAGATGAACAACAATGCTAAAGTTGACAAACAGTAGTGTACTGTTGACACTAATTACATACATTATGAAGACAAAAACAAGAAAATTAAATTGATAATAATAAAATAAATTGATAATGTTAAAACTAACAGGCAAAAAAACCAAGAGTAATAATGATAATAATAATAATAATTAAGAATAATAATAAAGCATGCAAAAGAAGAGTGGTCACACTTACATTCAGCCGCGAAGTTTAGAAGAGCTGGTAATAGTTTTCTAATGCGCTGATAGGAGAAGTCGTCTTCTTCTTCTTCTTGACAATATACTCCATCCTATGCATTGGCGCAAACCCTTTCCTGCAAACTTCGTAGGCTATACCACAATGGATCATAGGGAACACTGTCTTCACTAAGAGTTGGCTTTTCTTCTTCTTTGTATACTTTCTTTTTCAAGACTCCTCACTGATATAGATGCAAGTAGCCTATATACATTTTTTATTTTAATATCACCGTGGACAAAATATATATACAATAATATCATTCACATTTTCGATAATGACTCTCTCAAAGCAACTATGTTTACACAGGGGACAAGGTTCTTTAAGCCCTGAATTTTTATTACGGTAAACTGATCAATCACTTTTTTTCATTCACTTTCCGGGGTCGTTTTGGAAAGTTTGGTGTCTCATTAGCCCCAACACAATCACTAGAGATTCCAATTTCAAAGATCTCGTCCATAACACTTCCTGATGTATTATCACTTGCCTCAATACTTCCACGATGTAAGTTGTAATCTGGATCAATGTCAATATCATCACTATCGGCCTCAGAATTGGAACCTAGATAATACTACAGTAGTCTGTTGACACTTGTAGAGGAGCTGTTTTGCGATAAATTAACCCAATATTAGGATGCAGCCACTCGATGTGGTGAGTTGAGGATCATCGGTGAACTCACTATCACTGCTTGACATCGTCTGCACTATACACAATTTTCAAAATAGCCAATAAACTTTTAAAAAAAACGGACGTAGTTCGGGAGAAGTTCAAACTCGACAAGCGCGCCGCAGCGGCAAATGTAAGCATTACAAAAGACCGGCTGCCAGCTGATTCTTTCACAAGCTTTAAAATTTTCGACAAAATACTATTTCCAGAATCTGCATCGGTATAGTTTTACATAATGTTGGTAAAATATTATATTATTAATTCTAAAACATAATATTATTATTTTAAAACTAGTATCCCATTAAGAGTATGTGGGGGGGGGGGAGGGGGTGGCGGGGTCGTTAATATTTGGTTACTTTCCAATCTGTTTCTTCAGAAAAGAGGTAAAGATAATAAAATGCATGCATTTAGTAACTCAGAAAAAAATTCAAGGATATTCAAATTACACTAATTTAGTAATCATTTCTTCATAAAAATAATCATTCAAAGGTAATGTGGAATATAAGTTTTTTGCTAACATCCATTTCCACGCTAGAGTGATGAAGTATTTTAATTATATGTAAATATTTACATAACACACACACACACACACACACACACATATATATATATATATATATATATATATATATATATATATATATATATATATATGCGAATTTTCATATATATAAACATGCATATATATATATATATATATATACATATATATGCATGTATATATATATATATATACATATATATATATATGTATATATATATATATATATATATATATATATATATATATATATATATATGTGCATGTTTATATAAATTAACATATATATATATATATATATATATATATATATATGTATATATATATATATGTATATATATAAATATGTACATATATATATATGTATATATATATTTATAAATATACGCATATTTATATAGATTAAATATGTATATATATATATATATATATATATATATATATATATATATATATATATATAAACATGCATAGCATCTTCTGACTAGTTTTTAAATAAAGTCATATAATTGTTTATTATTATTATTATTATTATTATTATTATTATTATTATTATTAATATTATTATTATTATTATTATTATTATTATTATTATTGTGATGATAATGATGAGTTACTACGGCCTTTTGAAATGGGAGAAGGTCCTAAACGGCTTCGGAAGAAAACTTTCCCGGATTTCCAAATGGTTTCAGAAGAATTACCCATAGACTTAGCATGGAGTTCTGAATGACTCCAAAACAAAGTCTCTAGAACGACTTCGGCAGAAAACCTTTTCGGATTTCCAAATGGCTTCAGAAGAAAGAACCATAGGCTTTCCATGACGTTCTGAATGACTCCAGAAAGAGAATCTCGGAACGACTTCGAAAGAAATCTTTCTCGAATTTCCAAATGGCTTCAGAAGAAATAACCATAGATTTACCATGACGTTCTGAATGACTCCAGTACAAACTCTCGGAACGACATCGGAAAAAAAAAATTCCCGGATTTCCAAAAGGCTTCAAAAGAAATTATCGTTGACTTTGCGTGGAGTTCTGAGAGAGTCCAGAACAGAAACTACTTGGAGCAGTTATGAACGGCTTGGCTCCGAATTCCAAATGACTTCTAAAGACCTCATCTCCATTTTTTTTCAAATGAATCTTGCAACACCTCTCATGATCTGTATATAGCTATACAAGTTTGGCAGTGAACTCGGAGGAAGATTCCACTTAACTCACAGATTTACAACTACAAGATCAACTGGAGGCTCTTAACACCTGTATCTACATATAGCTCTAGTAGTTGTCGCCGAAGTTGCTGAGCCTTAAAGATCTTAAAATACGCGCCTTAAAGGATCCTTTGCTTTGGCTTTTACGACGATGCCCTATAATTGGCGACTATTGGAAAAAAGAAATACAAGCTTTTGTATTGGTGCAAAGACAGATTGCAGGAAATGAGGACGGAGGCAGAATGATTCAACTGAGCGTCATTGGTAAATATACTGTGTTATTCGTCGTTTACTTGCATGATGGCATGTATGCAGGAAAATCGATGGCATTCTTGTCTCTAACCATCGCTCTGATGTGTCTAGACATGAAGGCCATCGATTTTTCTGAGATATCTGACGAACTAAAGACACGCGGCAATGAAATTTCTCTTGAAATCTCGAAGGAACCTGACGAACTAAGGAAAAAAACTAGAAAAATAAAAGACAGAAGAGAACAACGACAAAAGCCTTTAAACAAAAAGGTCATAAAGTTTCTAATAGTAAAAGTAAGGCAGCTAAATACGTTGGCCAAAGAGCTTTTAATGTTAAAGGTAAGGCACTTAAAAAAGAGGTCAATGAACCTTTAATGCTAGAAATATGGCATCCCAAAATGGAGGTCAAAGAACCCCTAATGATAGAAGTATATCACCTAAAAATAAGAGGTAGAAAAACCCCTTATGCTAGAAGTATATCACCTCGAAATAAGAGGTCAAAGAACCCTAAATTCTAGAAATGTGGCACCTCGAAATAAGAGGTAAAAAAAAAACACCTAATGCTAGAAGTATGGAACCTCAAAATAAGAGGTCAAAGAACCTCTAATGCTAGAAGTATGACACCCTGAAATAAACTTAAAGAACCCCACATGCTAGAAGTATGGCACATAGAAATTAGAGGTCAAAGAACGTCTAATGCTATAAGTATGGTACCCGAAAATAAGAGGTCAAAATACCTCTAATGCTAGAAGTGTGGCACCTCAAAATAAGAAGTCAAAGAACCTCTAATGCTAGAAGTAAGGCATCTCGAAATAAGAGGTCAAAGAACCTCTACTGTTAGAAGTAAGGCACCTCAAAATAGGAGGTCAAAGAACCTCTAATGCTAGAAATATTGCACCTAGAAATAAGAGGTCAAAGAACCTATAATGCTAAAAGTATGGCACTTCGAAATAAAAGGTCATTGAATCCCTAATGCCAAAAGTTTGGCACCTCAAAATAAGAGGTCAAAGAACCCCTCAAGATAGAAGTATGGCACCTCAAAATAAAAGATCAAAGAACCTCTAATGCCTGAAGTATGGAACATCATAATAAGAGGTCAAAGGACTCCTAATGCTAGAAGTATGGCATATAGAAATAAGAGGTCAAAGAACCCCTAATGATAGAAGTATGACACCTTGGAATAAAAGGTAAAAAAAAAAATCTAATGCTAGAAGTATATCACATCGAAATAAGAGGTCAAAGAATCTCTAATGCTAGAAGTATGACACCTCGAAATAAGAGGTCATATACTTCTAATGCTATGAGTAATGCACCTTGAAATAAGAAGTCTCAGAACCTCTAATGCTAGAAATATGGCACCTTGAAATTAGAGGTCAAAGAACACCTAATGCTTAAAGTATGGCACATAGAAATAGAGGTAAAAGAAACCCCAATGCTAGAAGTATGGCACATAGAATTAGAGGTAAAACACTAATGTTAGAAGTATGGCACATAGAAATAAGAGGTCAAGGTGTAAGGTACATAGTGGTCGTCTTATAACCGATGTTCTGAAAACCCAGGGTTGGTTTATGTTTTGCAAAATGTATGTGATTTCAATGTTACTTATTTAATGATTAATTATTTCAGTCCATCGTCAATTTTTGCCTGTCTTAAGACTGATGTTCTCTCTCTTGAATGTACACCCAGTCACACTATTCTGCTTACTTATTTCGTGTCCTCACTAAGCTATTTTCACTATTGGAGCCCTTGGGGCAATAGCATCTTGCTTTTCCAAATAAGATTGTAACTTGACTTATAACAACAACAATAATAATAATAATAATAATAATAATAATAATAATAATAATAATAATAATAATAATAATAATAACCCGTGGGATAACAACAATGAAATCTTTAATCAAGTTTGTCAGTTATATCAGATTACAGGAGGATCCTGGAAACAGGATCTTGACTTTACGCCTGACTTGAAAGGCATCAACATTCCATGCCCTCTAAAGCTTTCATCTCTGAACTAAGGAAATTAGAAACACCAGCTAAAGAAGATGCTCGATATATTAGACAGGCTCTGGTAATTATAGGTGAAAGCATGCAAGTCTCTGTAGAAGGTAACTAATTACAATGAACTTTCTGAAGCAGATTGCAGCACTTTGCACCTACTACGCTTCTTCTGGTAGTGTTCCCACAATCATTGTGTTGTGGAGATAGCCACGAAGAACGTGGAACCTGAACGCTTCGGTCATTACTTCCGTCATAAGGAATGATTGATTGATTGATTAGAAGTTCTCTGCATCCTGACATCGAAGGTCATTGACGCAGCATAAGGAACGAAAGACCTCCAGGTCTCTGTTCAGAAGAGTTAATGGCCAGTGACAATTTTGGAGCCAGGTACGACCTAATTTCTTCTTGCTAACTTGTGGAAAATTTCATATAACTTAGGAGCTCAGAAATTAGCAATGTTTATAAAAAAGGGGAAAATGCCATTTGGGTTTACTAATATTTCCAATCCTCAAACAGAGCCTTAGTTTCTAAATCAGACCCTTCAAATGTCAAGGGGATAAGTTGAGTTCCATTTCTTAAGAATTAAGGCAAGAAAAATTTCCTGTATATTTACTGAAGCATGCAGCACCTTATCTATCCGTTTTTCTTTATGAATGGATCTGTTCTCTCTCTCTCTCTCTCTCTCTCTCTCTCTCTCTCTCTTTCTCTCTCTCTCTCTCTCTCTCTCTCTCTCTCCTCTCTCTCTCTCTCTCTCTCTCTCTCTCTCTCACTGCAATATCCTCCCAAATCCTCATAATGGAGTTGGAGCAAAAGCTGTTGGGTGAGACGACGCCCATTGGTTCTTCAGCTTGAATCAACGACACGGCTGACAGATGCATTGGGAGGTGAAGGCAAATGGATTAGTGGTAATCTTAAGAGACCCAGTGAAGGAAGGCCCATCAAGGACGACACACTATCAAAAGTTTGCGGAATGAACTCCCATTGCCAGAACACTTAACTAAGTATAACCTCGATATCAAGTGCCAAAGGAAACTTGGTCAAGGGAGCGTGAGGAGGAGACATGGGGCCGCTGAATCGACCTGAGGTCACGTGCTGGGAAAGGATTTCATAATGACTAGTTTTCCATAGCAAGTGATTTTGAGTGATTTCGTTTCTCTGTTATGTGGTTTAGTAAATATGCTGAATAAAAAACCCTTTTCAACATTTCTATCAGTGACAAAACTAATTGTTGTTCTTTCTCACTAAATGACTTTGATTATATTCACATTTTAGCATTACCATTTAGATACGAATAAACGGGATCCTATCTAGTTAATATTTTCTAATTGTCAAATAAACCTGAATTCATGTTCTACTTTAATAGCATTCAAATCAGGTACAGTATGTGGTCTGAACTCGGACTCGATTCCATTTGGACCGGTACCTTTCCTTATGAGAAATACGTGGTCTCCATGCTCCAACATTTCTCCGAGATGAAACAGTTCCTACACTCCTATCCACGTCGTATTTTTCTTTCTCCAAGGTT
The DNA here is from genome assembly GCF_036898095.1 of Palaemon carinicauda. NCBI lineage: Eukaryota > Metazoa > Arthropoda > Malacostraca > Decapoda > Palaemonidae > Palaemon > Palaemon carinicauda. The sequence continues at coordinate 33,787,104 of NC_090741.1, read as the reverse complement.
GCAAAGGGATTTATGCCGAGCCTTCAAAACTGGCCTCATTTATGCAGCGTAAAGCTTAGGATGTAAAGCTTAACTCGCGCCCTCAGAAGTTCCATATTTGAAGACAACATTGGTCCTTGAATCCAGTTCCTCTAGAAGCGCTTCACTCTCCACAACAGCTTGAAGTATCTTGGCTCCAGCATTCAGTCCTCGTTGAAGTATTCTCAGCCCTTTCATCTAGGTTGTCCATGCCTGGCCACTTCTAAATACGATACTTGGGGATGTTACTCTATGTTTATAATGGATAGACGAAAACAGAATATAGTACGAAAAAACTGTCCTCCAGGTAATTTTCAGAGTTTCTCCACTTATAATTTGGTGTCGACACGTGTTTCAAATCACTTCGTGGCCCTTTTTTTCAGGACTACATTGTGTTTTAGT
>NC_090741.1:33761684-33781684 GCF_036898095.1 Palaemon carinicauda | reverse complement strand
GCGATGCTTTTGCAATAAGAAAAACAATGGTGTTACTTGATGATGTAACGAAAGTTGATATAAGAAATCAGGAATGGATTTGTTTAATTAGGTCAAAAAGTTGGGGGGGGGGGGGGGAGGAGCAATCAGAGCTCAAATTGCAAATGAGGGAAACTCCGAAGTAGCAGTATAAATGGAAAAGTCAACAGGCTGGAAAGCAAAATGTAAGGAATAGAGGTATAGCAGAAGGCTGAAAATTGAGTGCAACTAGGGGTTGAAGAGACACTGCAAAGACCGATAAGTAAGACCTACAGTACACCACATGAAGAGCATAGATTAAACAAGCCCCGTCTTCCCCCAGTCCCGGACATACCAAGAGATGGAATCGCTGGCGGGTTTGGAGTTCAATAATGTTAAAACGTGCTGGAAATAAGACTTATTTCTGGAAGACTAATGGTTTCCGTAGAAACATGTTCATGGAGAAGAAATGTTAAATAGATGTCATGTTAATACAGAGTATATGAAAGAACTAACAGACACATTTTATCATAAGGAATACCTGTAGTTTAATCTTTCATTATATGAATTGAATATTATGGTTTTGTCATGTAAGCTACATTTAGGATTGAGTTTTTATTCGTCATACGCCGCATATTATGTAAGTCGAGTATTATCACCATCTACTCCTACGCCTGTTTACCTTATTGGTAAAACAGGATGCTATAAGCCCAAGGGATTCAACAGAGTAAAATAGCCTAAGTGAGACAAGAAAAAAGGGAATAAATAAACTACAAGAGAAATGATAACAATCAAAATAAAGTATCTTAATAAAGACCCCAACAACATTCTAGCGGAAGTACCTCAACAGGTGGCTGGTGCCCTGGCAATCCTGTTACTTCAAACTAATCAACTATATTAGTAGTCGTAATTTCTAATAAAAAAAAATAGTAAGAACAATAAATTGTAAAGTTTGAGAACTTAATATGACCAACAGTCAATTATGCCATAGAAATGAAAAAGGTTGTTTTAAAATAACTCCTCAATAATCAAGTCATAAATGGCCGCCCTTTTGTATTGTTCAATTGAATTCTTATCCTATAACTCTCCATCTAACATCGTCTCCTCCTACGCCTCGATTAGATTTCACCAGTGGTCTCTATCTTGACCTCTTAATTCAAAACTTTTCCATTCATCATATCTTACTTCACGCTTCATAGTCCTCATCCATGTAGGGCTGGGTCTTCCAACTCTTCTAATGTCTTGTGGAATCCAGTTAAACGTTTGGTGAATTAATTATACATTTATTAGTTTGTAAAGATTATGATTGGAAAATCAGTTTCCTCTAAAGAATCGATAAACGAAAATTATCCTCTACTTTACTGGCAATAAAACAACAATTAACATCTTTATAATTAATTTTCATAAGTTGTTCAAGTGCAATAGAATTTGGCTAGAGGCAGAACTTCTATAGGCTGAGTCATCAGCAGCCAATGCCTGGACCTCTTTGGTCCTAGCTTGGGTGGAGAGGGAGCTTGAGCACTGATCATATGCATATATTGTCAGTCTCTAGGACATCGTCCTGCTTGGTAGGACAATGTTACTGTCCCTTGCTTCTGCCATTCATGAGTGACCTTAAAACCCTGGTTGATTGATCTAGAGTTCCCTGGCAGGATGAGACTGACCCTAATTCCTTAGACCGAGTTCTGAGTAAATACTGCAATCCCAGTCTTTAAGACATCCTATTTATATGGTTATTCATTTCGTGGGAATTTACTATGTAAATGTAACGCCTATCTCTCTTTCTCATTTATATATATATATATATATATATATATATATATATATATATATATATATATATATGTAAGGATGTATGTATGTATGTATGTATGCATGTATGTATGTATGTATATATATATACACATATATATATATATATATATATATATATATATATATATATATATATATACATCCATATATATGTATATATATGTGCATACATACATTATATATATACATATATATGCATATAGTATATATCTATACTGTATCTAAACACATACATACATATATATATATATATATATATATATATATATATATATATATATATATATATACATATTTAAATATACATATATATACATACACATATATATACATATATATATATGTATGTATATATATATATATATATATATATATATATATATATATTGAATTGAAGATTGAATGTTGCAAACATATCCGGTCATCAAAATTATGTACATTTACATTGGAAGAGAAATGTGAAATTATAGCCATATGTATAGCTTGAAAATTAAATACCTTTTTCTCTAATGAATTTATGAATATATATATATATATATATATATTTATATATATATATATATATATATATATATATATATATATATATATATATACATACATAATGCCAACGGACATAATGTCGACGGACATAATGTCGATGGACAAAAAGTCGACGGACATAATGTCGACGGACAAAATGTCGACATTTGTTAGAGTAGGACAAAATGTCGATGGACGTAATGTCAACGAGCATTATAATAATAATGATAATAATAATAATAAACATAATGATAATATTAATACTACTACTACTACTACTAATAATAATAATAATAATAACTAATTTTTTACGCTAACGAATGCGTTCAAACCATTCTATCTTGGTAGTTATCACATTAGATAACTTGTTGTTTACATATTTGCCAAAATTCAGTTGTTGTTTATTTATTTGTCCAACACCGGTAATTGTCTCGTTTCGCTTTGCAAACAATTTAATGACCCGAACTAATGTATCTTAACGATAAAAGACTTTTCAAATTCTCAATGAAGAAAGATTTTTCAAATTTTATTATTTCTCCAAGATCTGCAGTATAGTGAAACCGTTTTTTTCGGCCTGCCCATAGATATAATGGAGATAACATAACAAAAACTAACAAAGGCGACAAAAAACTTCTTTACGAAGGCTATGCTTATAAGTTGTCGATAAGAGAAAGGAAGATGGGATCTTGTGGCGATGTGAAAAACGTGGATATTGTGGTGGACGAATAACAACTTCTAACGATACTGTGCTTTCTTTTGCAAGCCATTCTCACCAGCCGGATAGTCTCAGATGTGATGTTTTAAAAATCCAAAACAACATAAAAGACAGGGCCAGCGTTACAGAAGATATTCCCTCGAATATAATTCACAACGCTACAGCAAACATATCACTAGATGTGCTTGGGCCTTTGCCAATTTTGGAGTCAATTGCGCGCTCAATTACGCGACAACGCAGTGTAAATGAACATGAAGATTTGACGACAACTACAAGAGGAGAAGCTTTTTTGTTACCCTATAGTGAGGACATCAGCATTTACTCAACGTCTAACAATCTAACAATGTTAGAAACCTATTGAACATGGCTTTGCGATGGACGTTTGATTCTCCTCCTGTTGGGAAGCAACTGTATACTATTCATGCCCTGGTTACAAATAACAAAACACTACCAATGGTTTATTGCCTTACTAGCAAAAAGGATGAGCAAACTGACGGGTTCATTTTTAAATTTTTGAAAGACCGCAAGACGAACCCAACCTCAATTAACGTTGATTTCGAAAGAGTCGCTATTACGAGTATAAGGAAGATATTTCTATATTCTATTGTTTATGGATGTTTTTTCCATTTTGGTCAATGTCTGTGGCATAAAATCCAGTTGTTGGGTTTACAATCCTGGTATACTGAAACCAGTAATGCATTTATCATAAAGCAATTTCAGGCATTGGCATTTGTTCCCTCTGATTATGTACATGCTTTTTTTGAAGAGCTTATTGCATCTCTAACGGAAGAAACAGAATGTGATCTCGACGAATTTTTGACGTCTTTTGAAGTGACCTGGTTAGGTGTAGTTCAACGTGGACGACGACGTAAACCCTGTTATGAAATTCAGCTATGGTCAGTTCATAGTCTTGTTGCAGATGACTTGCCACGCACGAATAATGCACTTGAAGGGTGGCATAATGCTTTTAACAGAAGAATGGTGATTAAGCATGCCTCTGTAGAAAAATTGGTTAACAAACTGAAAAAAGAACAAGCAAATACAGAAATGTTGTTAGCGCAACTAACCAATAGGAGAGGGATTGGATGGCAGAACATAAAATTTGTTAGAATCAACGAAAGATTGAAGAACCTGGTCACACTCTTTCATCCCGATCAAGGGAAACAATTTTTAAGAGCAGTTGCAAATAATTTGTAACACTTTTTAGAACTATGTTATTATTAAAAGATAAATTTTGTGTTCAATATCTGTTGTAGACTTTTTAGAATTAATTTTTTTTGCCACCTGTTGAGATACTACCACTAGAGAGTTATAGGCTCCTTTGACTGGCCAGGCAGTACCACATTGAATCCTTCTCTCTGGTTATGGTTCACCTTTCCTTTGCCTACACATACACTGAATAGGTTGACCTGTTCTTTACAGATTCTCATCTGCCCTCATACACTTGATAACACTGAGATTACCCAACAATTCTTCTTCACCCAAGGGGTTACTGCGCTGTAATTGTTCAGTGGCTATTTTCCTCTTGGGAAGGTTAGAATAGACTCTTCCGCTATGGTAAGCAGCTCTTCTAAGAGAAGGATACTTCAAAATCAAACCATTGTTCTCTAGTCTTGGGTAGTGCCATAGCCTCTGTACCATGGTCTTCCACTGTCTTGGGTTAGAGTTCTCTTGCTTGAGGGTACACTCAGGCACACTGTTCTATCTAATTTATCTTTCTCTTGTTTTGTTGGAGTTTTTATAGTTTATATAGGAAATATTTATTTTGGTGTTGTTGCTGTTCTTAGAATATTTTATTTTTCCTGTCTTCACTGAGCTGTTTTCCCTGTTGGGGCTCTGGGCTTGTAACGTCCTGCTTTACCAAATGGAGTTGTAGCTTAACAAGTAATGATAAATATATATATATATATATATATATATATATATATATATATATATATATATATACATATAAATATATATATACATATAAATATATATATATATACATATAAATATATATATATATATATATACATATAAATATATTTATATATACATATATATATATATATATATATATATACATATATATATATATATATATATATATATATATATATATATATATATATATATACACACATATATAACGTCTAAAGGAATTGATCTTTAATAAAAATGAAATCTACCCTAAAATGTCACAAAACTAAAAGCATCTAGTCCCAGTATCCAACTGCCCCAAAATTGATGTCTCCCCAACTTCAATTTGGCGACTCACATGGAAACAAGTAAGGATTATTAAGCAATGTATTTAATTGTGATTGGGACTTCACTCGAGTCATTGACTTAGAAAATCCCATGGAATTCAGATGTTGCAATGCTAATCATATCATAATATTTAACCTTCCTTAACATTATAAATGTAACAGACCTATCATGTAACAGAAATAAATTATCATAGGCTAGTATTCTCTTCAAGGGTAAGGAAGATAGTCTTCATTTGTGGAACAGATATGAATTTATTGTGTTAAAAACACCAAAAATAAATCTACTGACAGTTTAAGAGATCGACCATCGATGCACAGGCCAAGAAATGTTAACAACCAATAAAAAAAAAAAAAATTTAATTCTCACTATTATGATCAACTATGGAAAATTCTCATATTGAAACCATTTTAAATTATACTGTTCTATGCATAATGAATAAATATTATTTATTCTTTAAAAAAATAATAAAACTGTTTGCAAAATGCCTCAATAGTTTCTTTATGGGATAATATACCTCTCCGCTCTCGACGCGAGGACTGAAGGTACAAAGAGTCTGGACTGTCATTAGACCAACGATGTCACCCATAAAGAAGTAAACATCCCTAAACATTATTCTGTTTTCGTCGTAAAGAATTCTGAGGCCGATCTGTATTTCAGTTCCGTTCCGATCTAATATGAATAAAGCCTCAACAAACTTATGTAAACGATACAATTATGATCATTTCTTTGCCTGTTTTCGTTTCATCTCTTTCCCAAAAGTTTTTCTCCATTCAAAGTAACGTGTCAAATTTCGGTATTATTGTACTATATTACAGGGTAATGTAACCCAGGGAAAAAACTAAATTTTTCTATAGAAAAGGTCTGTTCTCTTCGAAAATAACATTCGTTCCTGCCGCAAATGAATATTTTAAGAATATATATATATATATATATATATATATATATATATATATATATATATATATATATATATATATATATATATATATATATATATATCCGCCGATAATGTGGGACCCCCAGTGGGAACTCGGGGTTTTGGGTAGAGAAAACTTACTGGGGAAACGGTATATAATGTTAGAAAAAGCCTTTTCTTCTCTATACATTACCTTCTTCGATGTACAATAAACCGATGAAAAAATACGCTAATTATCTATATCGTATACTAACTGTATATTTTTCATTTATTTGTTGACATTGTACGGGGAAGGCTGTAGTTACTCTCGTTCGTTCATTTGTACATAGCAGTTTTCGAACTTCTGCTCATAACCTCCCCCCACCTGCACCAATAGGATTACTCCTTCTCTTATAACCCCTCCCCCATTTTCCCCCTACGTCATTTCACCCGCCACATTCAAGTCTTCTACTTCACCCGGTTTATTCTCAAGTATTTTACTTGATCCAGTACAACTAAACCATTCCTTTTATGTAATACCCACGTATACATATTTCGTTTGACCCAAGAATTACACGTTTTATTATCCGTTCTCTTATAGAATCACCTCATTTTATATTCCCATTAAATATTATTTATCATACACTCCATTCCATCTTGCTATTATTCCTTTATACATTTTGTTATTACCTTGTCACGCCCAAATTCCACATAAATACTTACTCTGGACAAGTTTCCCATTCTAGTTCATTCATGTTTACTCTCTCGACTCCGTTGTTTTTTTGTTAACCAATCACGAACCCATATGTATGAAAAGTTTGCACAGGGGGGTTAATATATCTCAACCCCCCCCCCCTTCCAACAAACCCTTTTCTGTGGAAACCTTTGTCCAAGTCAGGTCTTCGTTAGTCTAAGTGACGTCTTTTTGCATATTTTACGACGGAAGTTATAGAACCTTGTAAAGACTGCAGTATTCCATACTTGAAAGCATTTCGGTGAATTCCAATGTTCATCATTTTCTTAAATCTCATAATGTAATAGCCCCACGTTTACAGTGTACCAAGTGCAGTACTGAAACTAAGATAGCTAAGACAAAAAAGAAACGGCGATGTGGATATACAGAAGTTAAGACGTCAGTCACAACACCCCGGTGTAATGGTCTGGTTTTCCCACCGTCCGAAATTCCCCCCGGAGGATATATGGCCCAGGATATATATCCCCTCGGGGGAACTTTGTCCCAGTATAATATTCCCCCCTCTGGGCCAAGATTTCCCCTTTGCTTGGTGGAGGTAACCATTATTATAATTTTTTTTTTTTTTCGTTTGCCATGGGAATCAAATTCAATGGGATTTCATAGAAAAGCTGCACAGATTGCAAGACAATGAAGGGTTACATTTAGGCAATAAATTGAGGTCACAACATATTGCGTGGATAAAAAAGAACAATGAATTTCAAGCGTGCTGCTCAGTTTCTTGGTTAATTCGTATCAAACTCCATGCTATATTGCTTAGAAAACCTGGGAAGGGGGTCCGGGGGCTTGCCCCCAGCTAGGGGTTGTGACCTGGGAGCTACTAGGTTAGGTTAGTGGGTTTGTTAGGTTCTGCACCCTTTTACAAATCTTAAATGTGTTAAATAATCATGTTGGCCTATGTTCAGCCACTTACATGATCCATATGTTTTACCAACTGGTTATCTTGTTCTTATTTTGCATTTCTGACCTTTGATATATCTGTAAATCCCTCGTTTATGACATTTCCCCACCATAAAAACCCCGGTTTCCCACTCTGGAAACACAACTAAATTGGTATCATCTCTTTCTCATCCATAGTCTTCGTAGCATCAAGTGTACTTTTTATTTCGTGCTGGACAGTACGAAAGAAGAGTAAGGTTTTCACTATATATATATATATATATATATATATATATATATATATATATATATATATATATATATATATATGTGTGTGTATATATATATATATATATATATATATATATATATATATATATATATGTTATATATGTGTGTATATATATATGTATATATATATATCTATATATATACACATATATATATATATATATATATATATATATATATATACATATATATATGTATATATATACTGTATATATATATAAATAAATAAATAAATAAATATATATATATATATATATATATATATATATATATATATATATATATATATATAAAATAGATAATATATTTCCTAATATTTTGTCAAACTTACTGTTGATTATTTAATTCAACAAAATAGTTTCTCTGTAAGGGAGGGTGGGGGAGAAATGGCCTAGGGAGGGAAAAATATCCTAGGGCTGAAATTCCCCCCGGGGAAATAACAGCACGGGCTGCTTCTGCCGGGGGGGGGGGGGGGAAAATCGATCCAAAGCTAAGTTTCCCCGGGGGAATTTCAGTCAGGGGGGAAAAATTTCCGACTACACCTGGTATCACAGGTGTCTAGACTTTCCCCTTTTCATTATCTTTATCCTCTCCCTTTTCCCGTTTTTCCCTATTCAAAGTAATCCAGGGAATAATAGCTAGCGCTCGTCTGTCGGTCAAAAGCTTCGTAGAGGGTTTGTTATGGCTGGTGACATTATGTAGGCCTATCTATAAGAAGGGATCTTGTATGCGCAAAAAAAAGAGGGGATTGGCATGACTTGGCTTCATCTGAATTCTATGATTTTTTATTAAAACTAACAAAGTCCTAATATAATAGGCTTAAATTCAATTCAAAATTATCCTTTCCATGTGAATAGTTTTGTTTTTGCGTTTGTATGTCTAATCAAACACTTGGTGAAACTTCACTTGTAACCCAAACGAAAAGACAACAGTATATAGGTCTAGAGTGTTTTACTTCCCTGTTTTCAATTGTCTTTAAAACGATCTATTCCGATCCCTTTTGGACTTTGAACAGCATCAAATATAGATTTTGGATGCAAATGTTGATGTTTTGAATTGAGTTTTTGGAAGCACAACTCCAGATTATAGTCTATAAATGATGTCTTTTAAACTCTAATGTTCCTACTGTAAACTAGAAAATATTTTGAATTGTTTACGTACAATGCTTTATTATTTATTATTATTATTATTATTATTATTATTATTATTATTATTATTATTATTATTATTATTATTATTATTATTATTATTATTATTATTATCAAAAGGAGGATGCTATTAACACATAGGCTCCACCAGGGAAAAAGAAGCCTAGTGAGGAAAGGAGATAAGGAACTAACTAAACTATATGAAAACTAATGGACAATTGAAATGAAATGTTTTAAAGAACATTACCAACATTAAAGCATAAATAAACTACTTAAACTATAAAAAGACTTATGCCATCCTGTTCAACATAAAAACATTTGCTGCAAGTTTGAACTTTTGAAGTTCTACCGATTCAACTTTTGTGGATAGTTAATGTGGCACTCTTCCTTATTTCTTCATCTTTGGCTTTGGTCTATAGGATTTTATCTTTTAATTGGCCTATTTAAATTGTCTATAAATATTTGAATCAGTTGGGATTTCCTCTGCTCCTTTCTCATTCCGAGCAAGTTGCACAGAAGAAAATTAGCCCGTCGATTTTAGGGACAAAAAGGCTTTTACAATTAGTTATCCTACATGTAAATATTTAAATCACCAAGTAAATAATATATTATTTTGATAAATGTAGAATTAATAATAATTTTGGAATAAATTGCAAGTTTTAAGAGTTTTTTAAATAAAAATTACATAAAGATTTCGAATATCGATATATTATGAAATTATTTTGATCAGTACTGTGCGAGCACGTGAAAGTTTAACGCTTATTGTTTAGCACGATCATGATTCTATTTTTGGTTTAAAACCAAATTACATTATTCATCATTGACAAATCTAATCGAAAAGTCTTAGCATTAGATTTCATACAAATGGGCGTACGCCCTCCACACAGCCTTTAATGTTATCTATGGGGTTGAAAGAACAGTCTTTACTGTCTCTCTCGATGAGTTTTAATTAAGAGTAATTATTTCATCCAATTTCACCGTGAAATCCGATGTGATGAAATTAGTTATCGCAATTTATTATGCTTTTCCAACTATTTCCTTGGTTCAAAATCATGGCCCTCTCTACTTTGCAACATATCCAGTCTTCTTTCTCATTCTGTTCACGTTCCAAAAATGTTTTGTGTTAATTAATTTACACAGGTCACAAACATCATCTTTGTATTTTTCCCGACATTTCCTTTGATTTATATATATATATATATATATATATATATATATATATATATATATATATATATATATATATATGTATATATATATGTATATATATATATATATATATATATATATATATATATATATCGATAAAAAGATAGATAGATCGATAGACAGATAGATAGATAGGCCTCCATCCAAGACCTAAGACAAAGGATTGGTGTGCCTGGACGGTGATGTCATTGATTTAGAAGGATAGAATTATTGCTTCACATTTTAGTGTTGCCGGAGACAATAACAATATTTCAAAGGAGATAATTATTGCCTTCTGCAGTGCCATCTGTCTCACGGAGACTGTCCATCGGAAAGAGGAATTACTGGTCTCTATGTACCCGTCTTCCCGTCTGTCAGTTTCTGTCCAAAGCCATGTGTCATTAATTGTCAGGACTCGAGCGATGTGGGACTTGAATCTCTCGGTTCAATGCCACCGTTCAGCCTCCTTAAATAGGATGTTCAAGCATGCATACACACACACGCACAAGATATATGTAGGAATACATACATAAAAAATATATGCAGACATATATAAATACATACACACATACATATGTAATATATATATATATATATATATATATATATATATATATATATATATATATATATATATATTTCAATATTACTTGTAAGGGTTGGCACCAGAAGGGTAGAGCTTCCCTGGTTCTCAGCAAGTCTTTCTGGGTGTAGTTGATTGATACCCACAAGCCCATTTTATTTGATGTTCCGGTGGCTGGTAGTACGGGAGCGATCCCCAACCTACTAAACGTGTGCTAAGTGCTGTTTCATTCACCAATCGCCTTCCCATGAGAGGAATCAGTCATCCAATTTTCAATGTAGATTTATGCTACAAACAGAGTCGTCTAAATAGTAAGTTGGCTAAGGCACCAGCCACCCGTTGGGATACTGTCGATTGAGAGTTATTGCGGCCTTTGACTGACTAGATGGTACTACATTGGATCCCTGTCTGGTTACGGCTCATTTTATTTTTCTTTCTTTTTACCCACGCATACGCTGAATAGTTTGGCCTATATTTTACACCTACTCCTCTATCCTCACAGCTGACAACACTAATATAACCGACAAACTCTTCTTCACTAAATGGGTTATCTATTGCACTCTAATTGCTCAGTGGCTACTTTCCACTTGGTAAGAGTAGAGGAAACTCTTAGCAATGGCAAGCAGCCCATCCATAGTCTTCCTCTGTCTTGTGTTAGAGTTTTCTTGCATGAGATTATACTCAGGAACACTATTCTATCTACTTCCTTTCCTAACTGATCTATACCATCCTGCTTTTCTAACTAGGATTATAGCTTAGCTAATAATAATAATAATAATAATAATAATAATAACTACCAGGTACCCAATTTGAAAGTTAGGGGAAGATATTTTATGGAATTAAACAGACTCTCCACCTAAATTAATGCTTCGATCATGATTATTCCAAGAAAATATTCACCACAAATCCAGTCATGAAAATCTTAGATCTCCACGATGTATCCTTTGGCAAGCAAAGGCCTCAAGGGAGATCCTATGACCCCATCCAATGTGTCTCTTTTAATAACAACGATTATAGATCATAATTTTTTTTCATCTAAAACGTATAATAAAAAACTGCTATCAGAAAAATAAATCTGCTTACCATATCTAAAGAGTCTCTTCTACCCTTACCAAGAGGAAAGTAGCCACTGAACAATTACCGTGCAGTTGTTAACTCCTTTAGCAATGGAGAATTGTAGGGTAATATCGGTGTTCTAAGGAGTATGAGGACAAAAGAGAATGTGGAAAGAATAGGCCACACTATTCTGAGTATCTATGGGCAAAGGAAAAGTGAGTCGTATCCAGAGGGAGGAATCCAATGTAGTACCGCCCGGCCTGGAGGACTTACATTAACGTTAACATTATTACTTTTTCTATCTGGATGGGGGAAATTATCTATTTTCATTAACCTGCAGCACTTGATTCTTGAATATTTTTTTTTTCTTTGTATTGGACTAATTTTATCACTATTTATTACTGTTATGTAACGCCTTTATCAATCAGTGTGATATTGTAGCTAATCTGATATGAAAAGCAAAATCTCATACTTCTCATAGACGGTGGAAGTTAGTATAAGACGCTTTGGGAAATAATAATAATAATAATAATAATAATAATAATAATAATAATAATAATAATAATAATAATAATAATAATGTCCGTATTAAAAGAACTTTTGTTAATTCTATCATTAACTGTGGAAGGTGATACAGCAAACTGGAGTTTCGAATAATAATAATAATAATAATAATAATAATAATAATAATAATAATAATAATAATAATAATAATTATAACTAGAGGGGCACTCAGTAGAGCACAAACCTTCTCCGCGACAGCTTATTTCTCGACCTTTTGCTCAGCCTTGACCTTTGACCTTAACATGTATTAATTAGCGTGGGTTTTCATACACTCAAATGTGAACCAAGTTTGAAGTCTCTATGACAACGATGTCTAAACTTATGGCCGATTACATGAATTAGACATTATGCTTAACTGTGATCTTGACCTTTGACCGTGACCTTCAAAAATTTAATCATTTCCTGCTTTATATATAACAATTAATACCTGCAAGTATCGTTACTCTATGATTAAAATTGTGGCCAGGAAGCTGTTCAAAAACAAACAAACTCACACACACAAACACACAAGGAGGGATGAAAACATACCCTCCTTCTAACTTCCTTTCCGGAGATAATAATAATAATAATAATAATAATAATAATAATAATAATAATAATAATAATAATAATACTTTGTTTTCGAAATTCGTTAATTTCTCACGAAAAGACATAAATTAATAACAGCTTCTATAAAACTAAGAAAGTGACTATACTCAATTTTTTTTTTAATGAGGTGCATTTGGTTAAAATTACCCTGTCCAACCAATCAATTAGCAGAAAACATTTCCGAGCTAAAAGGGCACCCCTGCGAGTCTGTGCAAATCTGCCTCACTAAAAAGAATTGATTATACTTTTAAATTTTATTTTTTTTTAATTCTTTTATTAGGAGGCAGTTTCAGGACAGCCCGACAGAATCAGAAAAGTATGTCGGTTTTCTTTTGTTTCACGATGCGATAAAATACGGAGTCGGAAAAAATAGAACAGATTTTCTAGCTAATCCAGTTTCTTTCTTTACATCGAGTTGAAAGTAAAAAAAAAGTTGAGAGAGAGAGAGAGAGAGAGAGAGAGAGAGAGAGAGAGAGAGAGAGAGAGAGAGATGAAAAGCCTAAACTAAAACTACAAATTTATGAGAGAGAGAGAGAGAGAGAGAGAGAGAGAGAGAGAGAGAGAGAGAGAGAGAGAGAGAGAGAGAGAGAGAGAGAGAGAGAGAGTCTCCCATACAAATACAAAAGCTTCTTCTTCTTGATAAAATCTTACAAAAAGACCAGCTGGTAAAATCACATGTTTTACCCAACAAGATTCCCTCTTGTTCAAAGAAATCCTCCGAGAGGAAAACATTTGTGAAGAACTCTACCTTTTCATTCCTTCTTCAACGGAATTCTACAGTTTAATCATCTGATAAAATCAGATAGTTGATGAAAAGCAACACGAGTCCTTGTCCAAATTAAATCCTACAGGAAGTCCAGCTGATAAAATCAAGATAGCTTACGAAGAGCAGGAGGTTTCATAACATTTAGACATAAACTGGTAATTTAAACGTCAAAAAAAGGGATTAACTAAAATCTACTGAAGAGTAATACAATACTTCTTATATAATCTATAAAGGATTTACATTCACGTACACATTTTAAACTAATAGGCCTACATGCGGGCGTATATGTTAAAAAGGTTTAAATGCTACTAAAAAATGGCAGAGGCAAAGAACAGGGACATTGGCCTATCAAGCAGGACAATGCCCAGGGGACTGACATATGACCAGCGCCAAAGCCTCCTCTCAACCCAAGCTTGGACCAGGGAGGACCAGGCAATGGCTGCTGATGACTCAGCAGACAAAGTTATTCTTAGCTCACAACGATGATGAGGTTACAGCAACCGAAGGAACCAACAAGTTTGATCGGGACTCGAACCCCAGTCTGGCAATCACCGATCAGGGACGTTACCACATAGGCCACCACAACCACAAATATACAAGCAAAGCAGGACAGGAATCCTCCAGTGAACTCATTTAGTTAAAAGAAGTTGTGGCATCGTGGAAGCCGATAAGGAGACGGTGTGATGGGAAAGGTAATAGAAAAGGGCGAGATCCTTACCTGGAGATTACTTCAAAGATGGGCCCCACCCCTCAGGGGGATCACCTCTATGGTGCCCCCCAGCCTCCTCACCCATGGGGACTTAAGTATTACTTAATCTAGTTATTAAAATCGATGGTGTTTCGGATCTGACCTCGAAATTGGTTGAAAGCAAAAGATTGAGTTGGAATTGTGAAAGGGATATAGAATAACCCAATTCAAACCAAAGTTAACGGACAGGAAGCGTTCGTTAATGATATAGCTTTGTTTCATAATGAGAATGCAATAAAAAAACATTTTTAATTCGAAGAAGAGTTGACTGACAGGGATCTTTTTACATACCATACGCATTTCAGTAATACATACATACATATATATATATATATATATATATATATATATATATATATATATATATACATATATAATGATAATACATATATATTATATTTATATGTATATATATGTATATATAATATATGTATATATGTGTGTATATCTATATATATATATACATATATATATATATATATATATATATATATATATATATATATATATTTATATATATATATACATATATATATATATATATATATATATATATATATATATATATATATATATATATATATATATATATACATACCGCTAGAGTATGCTGATGGCACTATCCTTGTTAGCAGAACACCACATGATTTACAGAGCTCTTTTAACGGAATGCATGACATATCACAGAAGGTTGATCTCCAGATAAACAGAAGACAGAGATCATGAGAAAAGGAGTATGCAATTGAAGATGAAATATCAATGGAAGGAGAACGAATTAATGAGGTAGCATCATGTAAATATTTTAGATATTTAGAAGCTATGGTCTCTAATATAGGGTCTTTAGAATTGGAGTTAAATGAAGGATTGAAAAAGGCTAATCAAACATTTGGCTAGGTTAAGCAAAATTAGGAAATCAAATCACCTGAAATTACAAATAAAAAAGGCTAAATATATTAGTTTAGTGAGATAAGCATGAGTTATGGTATGACTATGAAACAATATCCGACACATTTTATAGATTCTAGAAAAAAAAATACCCTCAGAAGAACATTGGTAGTTAAGTGGCAGGGCAGGACTAGAAATGAAACTATAAAAGGAATTACTCAAGTGCTATATGTGGATGAAATCGTAGTAAAGGGTGGATGGAGATGGTCTGGGCATGCTCTTCGCACTCCCCACGAGAGACTAGTTCACCAAACATTTAATTAAATGATCTCAACAAGGTTCTGGTAGAGTTAGATGACCCAGGCCTACATGGCTGAGGACTATCAAGCACGAAGTAGGAGATGATGAATGGAGAAGTGTTGATTTAAAAGCTCAAGATAGAGACGACTGGCGAAATCTAACCGAGGCCCTTAGCAACAATAGACGTAGGAGGAGATGATTATATATATATATATATATATATATATATATATATATATATATATATATATATATATATATATATATATCCTTTCTGAGTGGGGATACCTTAACTTGGTGAAACGGTTTGTGTATTTCCATAATCAAGCAAATCTATACTAATCAGGGCTACCCATAATATGTTGGTTCGCTACTAGCGATCAGAATTGAGTCTTCCACCATCGCCAATCCGCAGTGGCAAGCATGGGGATGAAAATAACTAAACCCCAGACAGTTCTAAAGTATGGACAAGAAACGGCAGCATGTAATATATATATATATATATATATATATATATATATATATATATATATATATATATATATATGTATATATATCTATATATATATATATATATATATATATATATATATATATATATATATATCATATTTACGTATAAACATCTTCAAACAATTGTAGTTAAATAGATAAAGAAATGTTCAAGTTCAGTTGGCTCCCAGAGAAATAATTTCCCTTGGCAATACTTCCATAGGAATGACAGACTCTCTCTCTCTCTCTCTCTCTCTCTCTCTCTCTCTCTCTCTCTCTCTCTCTCTCTCTCTCTCTCTTTATTAAATTAATTCACGGCATTGGCATAGAATATTTGATTCATTAAAAGCAGATTGAGCACTTTTATAATGATAATTTCAAGGTAAGTCCTGACACAATTTGAATATCCAATTACATTATAATTAGAAATTAACAGTAGGAGAAAAGTAAACAGATCCACATCTGCCTTTGATTCAGATGTAATCTCAAATGAAATATAGCTACGATCTCAGAGAGAATTAGAGGGACACTCAGTAGAGAGCATGCCTCCGCCACAGCCAAGCAGTCTTATTTTGCTCTTAACTCCATATCGTACTTGTACCTCGACAAGTTTTGTTGAAATTGGTTCATTAATTTTTGTGTAATGTTTTTCTCAAACAAAAAATAAACTAAAAAAAATATTTACCAATCACTTAACATAACCATTATTTCCAAAACTACCGATGAGTACTTTTACTTTGATGTACAGTATCTAAATGTTACAGATTCATTCTTGGGTCATACACAACATGACCACCAAGTTTGGTCGAAATTGGTATGGTAGTTTTTGTGTAAAGTTGTCCACAAACAAATAAATAAACAACAGCAGGGGTGAATACATACACTTCGCAAAATCTTTGATTTTCGCAAGGATAATACAAGAGGAGGAGAAAGAAAAACTTTAGACAAAAGACACCTCCAGTAAGGTGACGTCATCAATGACGAAAAAGAAAAAAAAAAGTAGACATTAAAAGAGGCAGCTGAACTGGATTAATCTATCAATGGAATGAAATTACTGAAAAGAAAGACATGATTACAGTTATATGACCTTGATCAAGGAAGAGGTCGTTTGAGCATTAACTTATAAAAAAGGACTGAAATGCGCTTATAGAAAGTATAGGAAATACCAGTACCAGGAGAAGCTTACGTGTTCAAGTAGGAAGGAAGAAGCAATAAGGACCAGTCAATCTCCGAGAAGCTGTTGCATGAGACGTTTGAGAGTCTATAGTGGCATGGAATGGCCCAGAGAGAGTTTTGACCAGATTAATTTCAAGTCTTTGTGGAGGTTTTTGAGGTTGAAGAAAAGAGCTCCAAGACCCACCAGAACAAGAATCAATGGTTGTGCTTGGTGATGTTAATGTAACAAGGAACAATGGTAGTGTTTGGTGATTTTAATGCAATGAGAGAAACAATGGTCGTACTTGGTGATATGAATGAAACAAAAAACAAAGGTTGTGCTTGGCGATGCTTTTGCAATAGGAAAAATAATGGTGTTACTAGATGATGTAACGAAGTGATATAACAAATCAGAAATGCCTTTGTTTAATTAGGTCAAATAGTTTTTTGGTGGGGGGGGGGGGGGGGCAATCAGAGCTCAATTTACAAATGAGGGAAACTACGAAGTAGCAGAATAAATGGAAAACTCAACAGGCTGGAGAGCAAAATGTCAGAAAAGAGCAGGTATAGAGGTATAGCAAAAGGCTGAAAATTGAGTGCAAATAGGGGTTGAAGAGACACTGCAGAGACCGATAAGTAAGACCTACAGTACACCACATGAAGAGCATAGATTAAACAAGCCCCGTCTTCCCCCAGTCCCGGACATACCAAGAGATGGAATCGCTGGCGGGTTTGGAGTTCAATAATGTTAAAATGTGCTGGAAATAAGACTTATTTCTGGAAGAGTAATGGTTTCCAAAGAAACATGTTCGTGGAGAAGAAATGTTAAATAGATGTCATGTTAATACAGAGTATATGAAAGAACTGACAGACACATTTTATGATAAGGAATACCTGTAGTTTTATCTTTCATTTTACGTCACTACCAAGTCGAAGTGGCGTATCTCAGTTTTTTCACTTTTTCAGTAGAGCCATCTAAAGTTTTTGAGTTAATGTTTCTGTTAACTGCTCGTTTGATTTTAAAGATAATAAAAATAAATTTGGTACAGAGCTTTTCAAAAGAATGTAGTTTCCTTTGAGTGTAATATAATGAAATTTTTTTTACTGTTTCCTATGCTTAGGGGGGGTTGAAATAGATACGCCAATTCGTCTTTTACGAACATTTCAAAACACTTTAGTTACATCTATTTTTATCCTTTGATCTATTAAGAGAAGGATCTGAATTTACAGAATACATCAGTTATACTAAAGATGTGCATCTTTTTCTTATGAAGATCCCTGTCCCTACCGTTCACATTGTCGCAGAAAGCATAAGTTTGATAACTTCATCATTGAGGCTGATATTTTTATTGGTTTTATAGTTCGTCTGTTAATTCATGGATATCATGTAAATTAATCTTGTTTTTTCTGTTTTTTTATTTACAGAGATATTTTAGAAATGACTCCTGGAAATTATTGTTTGGGTAGACATTTCATGATACTAGAGAATAATGAAAAAAAATAATAGTTCATACTTTATTGACAATATTTAATAATAAAATACTTCCTTGATGTACACACGATAAAATCTATAAAAGCTGTATTTACGTTTTTAAGAAAGATTGTTTTTAGTACATAAGTGCTATGAAAACTTGTTAGTTTAGTGTGGTAAAGACCTGAAGAAATAAACATACTCTGTACCTCTGACAACTGGTAAGGCACTATTACAAAGTGACATCAAATCTTCATACTTCTCCTAAGAGATCTTTGGAGGTTCAATGTAGTTTATTAAGCAGTATATTGTTTGGGTCAGGCTGCATTCGTTGCTTCAGTGTTATAGATCTGAAGTGTTCATTTAGGTGACTAGTCTTGAAGAAAATTTTATCGACAGAACTCTTTTGCACCTTTACCTCTCTCATTTCTGTCCAGTTAACAGAATTTCCTTGGTCGTCTATTCTAATGGATAGTATACGAAGTACTTTTGCCATTGTCTTAAAATCGAGAAAATCGAGAGTCTGGACTGGATGAACAAAATAAGGATTTTTTTCCTTGCTAGTCGAAAAATGGGTATTAATTGCGAAGGCACATAAAGGTCACCAACATTGTTAAGGGCAGTACTAATGGCACTGTGAGCAGAGTCACCTTCGTTTTGGCCGTGATAGGCCTCGAAGAAAATCAGGTGTATCTTTTCTTTACTTCCCAGTCTGCTTACTGAATGCAAGAGCATGGCTGTGATTACAGAATTTTTATTTTGTCAAGGACACCCATCAGCAAACAGTTTTACAGTTCTGACCCCAGAAGCATCCAGATTATCAAGGTAAATACTTAAGCAGGTGGCAATTTCCGAGGATCTTCGTTTCCCTTGTCCTTCATACCAAGTAAAACAATGACAACCCTTAGATTGCAAGTTATAGATAGTGAGATTATAGTTAG
>NC_090741.1:33741684-33756684 GCF_036898095.1 Palaemon carinicauda | reverse complement strand
TACACATACATTTCTCCGTCTGCCACACTGAGCCGCCGTCTCTTCCAAAGTGGCCAACTGGTCCATTTCAGGTCCTATCCAATTAATTCCTTAATTCTCGTCGGAGTCGGAAGCTTCATAGGATTCGCAGCCAGTTCAACATGAAAACATTTGCTGCAAGTTTGAACTTTTGAAGTTCTGACTTCACATATGACTGAAATTTCATATTTCCCTTCCAATTTGAATGTTTGGTTGGGGTTCAATATCTCTATTTTTTCTTTCTACCTTTCTTCGTAAAAAGAAATTGATGTTTTTACCTTTCTTTACCGGAAAAAACATCACAACAGTTAGCCTACTATAATCCTATGTCTACTGAATCCTGAATCACTTGACGGCTCATTAGCAGTAGGTAGGTAGGTATTAGAACAACCTGCACAGAAGTGCAGGCCACGGGTTCCAGCGCTAAGGCTGGAACCCGTAGGAGGGATAACATGTAAAAGACTCATTAGCAGTGATTAAACCCACGCTTACCCATTCGCCCATATCTCAAAGGCTTCAATAACAAATTCGAGTTGTTTCACAGTGAAAAAGCAAATCTTCAAAGGAAATTTAGTTTTACTCAAAGGATTTGATTTAACGTTTACGACTTACTTAAATTGTCAGTCTCTTCCTGACAAACTCTGCAAAAATACCGAAACTGTTAAGCAAACACTATTTGCACACCATTACATTAGTGTGCTCTGAAGAATATTTCGGTTCTTTCTTTTTTACTTTTTTCCCTTTTTCATTATGATAAGGATTGTTGCTCTCTCTCTCTCTCTCTCTCTCTCTCTCTCTCTCTCTCTCTCTCTCTCTCTCTCTCTCTCTCTCTCTCTGTGAAGAACAGCTGAGAAATCATCATTGAAGTTAATTCTGAGATTTTATCATAACCCAAATCCATGTTTCATGAGTTCTCTCTCTCTCTCTCTCTCTCTCTCTCTCTCTCTCTCTCTCTCTCTCTCTCTCTCTCCTGCAGACATGTTTTCATTGTCCTGACGGTAAATATCAACAGGGGATATCACTGAAGTCGAATCTAATTGGCAGAATCACAGGCTACCCTCACCCTACATTGGCTACGTTTCAATTGCATTAGCCAATCAGAGAATGCACTTGAAATGCTTCAACCAATCAGGAGCAGGGATGGTGCTCTTACGGTATCGGCTGCAGATATTTACTATCAGTGAAATAAAAATGCAGACTGTAATATATGACAATAGATGAAGAAGTTCCATCTCAACCCGGATATTTTTAGGAGTCCGGAAATCTCTGTATCGACATAGAACAAGAACAAAAGAACAAAATATATCAACGCCAGACTCACTCACGCAAATTGAAGGAATTATTTTAACTCTTCAGAGGTATTTTCGGACATAAATATAGTCAGGATAACAGAGGATCAAGGATGGGAAAAGGGCCATTATTATGGTGGCTAGGGTGAATTATTGAAGTCTCTACCCTAGAACTTGAGTTTTTCTTCCTGGGATATTATGTGAAGTAGTAATGCAATACATTGTTGATACATATGCATTGTGTATACATTGTTGATACATATGCATTGTGTATACTAATATGCATGAAAGCACATGCACGCAGACACAAATATATATCATCATCACCTACAACGCCTATTGACTCCTTTATATATATATATATATATATATATATATATATATATATATATATATATAGTAAATATATATATATATATATATATATATATATATATATATATATATATACACAAACACACACACAAATATATATATATATAATATATATATATATAATATATATATATATATATATAATATATATATATATAATATATATATATATAATATATATATATATATATATATATATATATATATATATATATATATATATATACAACACATGTCTCTGTCCACTTACTCTTAATCTACTCTTTTCAAAACTAATATTCATTCTTTTTGTTAACTTTGGAATCGATAAAAAATATGAGATCAGGTCCTTCGAGAGCTCTTTATAATGTTGATTCATGACCTAAAAGCCTACGTGCCAGACGAAAATTATGAAGCTAAAGGTCAGGACTGTAATTTAAGCTAAATGCCAATGAAAATCCTACAGTTTTTGTAGCTTTTTCGTGGATAAAGGTCACTCGCATTCATCTGCCGTGCTGTAATTCATCTTTGGGAAAAATATGTTATTATTATTATTATTATTATTATTATTATTATTATCATAATTAATTGAATTTTCAGCTGGGTTACTGTTACATTTTTTATTGTTGCTGTTATTACAGTTACAACAACAACAACAACAACAACAGCAACAACAACAACAACAATAATAATACCGCATCGGGTGCATTTTGGCATTAACTCCTTGTGTGATATATATATATATATATATATATATATATATATATATATATATATATATATATATATATGTATATATATCGATATGAATAGCTAGAGATAGATAGGCATCAATCCGAGACAAAAGCCAAAGGATTGGTGTCCCCGGACGGTGATGTCATTGATTTAGTAGGATAGAATTATTGCTTTACATTTTAAGTGTTGTCGGAGAGAATGACGATATTTCAAAGGAGATATTGCCTACTGCAGTGCTATCTGTCTCACAGAAACTGTCCATCTGACAGGAATTACTGATCGCTATGTACCCGTCTTCCCATCTGTCAGTTTCTGTCTAAAGCCATGTGTCATTAATTAAAGTATTTCTAACAATAGATGAGGTTTTGGTGATCCTCAATTTGTCTCACCCAGTGCTGATGACAAGAGAAAGGACCAGGGTGGGCTGTTGCCGTTCTCTTGAGGTAGAGCCTCATACCTTATTCCGGGTACAGTAACAGATGATCTGGATCGTCAGTTACGGAGTGGAGACTTGTGTAGGATCCAGTACCTCTGGAGACTGTGTCTGGCAACATACTCGGGGACGAAACTGAACGTGGCCTTTTACCCTTCTCATTAATGGGCAATGTCGAAAGAGAGACCATGAAGTTGCTTGACTCTTTTGGCCGCTGTCAAAGTGTGTAGGAACACTGTCTTCTAAACCAGGTGAAAATTTGTTGCCTGGTGAAGTGGAACGTAAAGAGGTCTCCTTAGAGACCGGAGAACTTGAACCATGTTCCAAGAGGGAGGTCTCAGTTCCGACTGGGAAAAGGCAAGTTGCAAGTCCGCATGAGTTTCAGTTTGAAGGCGACACTCAAGGTTGAGTAATCGTCTTTACCTGTTGAAACTGAAAAGAGGGGTCTTTTGCTCTTGCATATATTAGAGGATTCCACTATTATGTTTTGCATCAGATTAGGTTAACATGAATGTTTAATTCCCCTAGATTAACCAAGCACATGATTGATCGCATAATTGATTGTAGGATTGATGACAAAAGTACTAAATAACTCAGTCAGGCCATTATTATTTGTATCAGGTTAGGTATATATATATATATATATATATATATATATATATATATATATATATATATATATATATTAATTAAGCATATGACTGATCGCATGACACAAGATTGAACGAATGGCACATGATTGATCGCATAATTGATTGTAGGATTGATGACAAAAGTATTAAAAAACTCGGTCAGGCTATTAGGTTTTTCATCAGGTTAGGTTAATATGAATGTCCCCTAGATTAACCAAGCACATGATTGATCGTATGGCACATGATTGATCGCATAATTGATTGTAGATTTGATGACAAAAGTACTAAATATTTCAATCAGCCTATTATGTTTCGCATCAGGTTAGGTTAATATGAATGTTTAAGTCCCTTAGATTGATTGCATGATTGATTGCAATGCATACGGTTAATCGCATGATCAATTGTGAGATTGATGATAAACGTATTAAATAACTTGGTTAGATCATTACTATTTGCATTAGGTTACGTTTAAAAAGTCCGAACACATGATTGATAATACGATTGATAGCCTGATACAAGAACCATACTAAAGTTGGCAAAAGTATTGACAGTAATAAAACAAATTAATAATATTAAAATTAACAGACAATGGACCATGAATAATAATAATAATAATAATAATAATAATAATAATATTAATAATAATAATAATATTAATAACAATAATAATATCAATAATTAAAATAATAATAATAATAATAATAATAATAATAATAATTTGTTTTCGACATTCGTGAAATTACTCACAAAAAGAAATGAATTAACAACAGCTTCTGTAAAACTCAGAGAGTGACAACTTTCAAATCTGTGTTTTCACTATTTCTCCTTATTGGAGGCAGTTTCCCGACAGAATCCGAAAACTATGTCGGTTTTCTTTTGTTTCACTAAAAAAAAAGCGAACAATTCTTCTAGGCAATCCGTTTTTTCTTTACATCGAGATAAAAGAACAAAATGTTGAGAGGGGAAATAATGGTAAAAACGGAGAGAGAGAGAGAGAGAGAGAGAGAGAGAGAGAGAGAGAGAGAGAGAGAGAGAGAGAGAGAGAGAGAGAGTCTCCCATACGCTTAAAGAAGTTTCTTCTTTTTCTTCTTGATTATATCTTACAAAAAAGCTCAGCAGATAAAATCACATGTTTTACCCAAGGAAATTCCTTCTTGTTCAAAGAAATCCTCCGAGATGAAAACCTTTGCGAAGAACTACACCTTTTTACCTTTTCTTTAACGGAATTCTACAGATTAATCCCCTGACAAAATCATATGTTTGATCTGATAAAATAAGGTTAGTTAATGAAAAGCAACACGAGTCCTCGTCCAATTTAGATTCTACAGGAAGACCAGCTGATAAAATCAAAATAGTTTAAGAAGAGCAGAAGGTTTCCATAACATTTATAGGCCGTTTCTCCTTTTACACATACACTGGTAATTTAAACGACAAAAAAAGGGATTAACTAGAAGCTACTGAAGAGTAATACAATACTTCTAATATAATCTATAAAGGATTTAGATTCACGTACACATTTTAAACTAATAGGCCTACACGCGGGCGTAAATTTTTAAAAGGTTTAAAGGCTACTCATGAATGGCAGAGGCAAAGGATAGGGACATTGCCCTATCAAGAAGGACAATGCCCAAGGGACTGACATCTGACCAGCGCCAAAGCCTCCTCTCAACCCAAGCTAAGACCAGGGAGGACCAGGCAATGGCTGCTAATGACTCAGCAGACAGACCTAAGGGCTCCCCCAAACCCTCATTCTTAGCTCACAGTGATGATGAGGTTGCAGCAACAGAAGGAACAAAGGAGTTTGATCAGGACTCCCTTGTATTAGCAGCACTTTCCAACAGTTTGTAGTTAAATCACTGCTATTTGAGCAACAGTATGATGATAATGAGGTAGAGGAGTAGGGATAAGAAATGGTTGATAATAGAGAGAGAGAGAGAGAGAGAGAGAGAGAGAGAGAGAGAGAGAGAGAGAGAGAGAGAGAGAGAGAGAGAGAGAGGAGAATTCAACACCAAACCAAAGAAAGCCTGTTGCTGTTTAGCTGGATAACCGGGGGACGTCAGTGACAGGATACTCTCTTTCTATCCTGCCTGTCTCGGAACCCCAAACCGAGAGGTAGTCCTGAATCGGAAGACACCCAAGAGGAAGGATCCTCAACGGAGTCGATTTCTTAGGGCTTGACCCGATCCAGGACTCTCGGAGAACCCAAGCCTCTTAACTTAAGATTATCCAGGACGAAACTGACATCGCTGCCATTACTCATACGAAAATATTTTCAATATCAGCAAGCTTCGTTGTTCTATGCAAAGTTCATTCATTTGTTTGATAAATTTATAATATTTGATAAGCATTAATAACTACGAATTTAGATGCTCTTAATATTAAATATCATTATAGCTACGTAGGAATTTTAAAGAAATTCTTTTTATCGAGAAAGTCAGTAGTATAATGGCCAAGAAGTACAAAGACCCTGTGATGTCATCAGGCCAAAAATCACATTCCTGAAGTACACATCCCAAAAAATTATAATTTTCATTTCTAAGAATTCTTTGGAGGAAATTTAATCCATTAATGAAATTGAAAACGATTAAGAAAAAGAGAAATAAGTGATATTGGGCTCAAGATCACATCTCCACTAATCTGTTTACGTGACTACTCCCCCCCCCAAAAAAAAAAAAACTGTTTCTCTTAGTTTGACCAGCTCATAAAACCAAGAGCAATTAGGTTTCCATAACATTTATAGGCCGCTACTCCTATAAACGTAAACGGGTAATTTAAATGACAAAAAATGGATTTAGATTCACGTAAACATTTTATACTAATAGGCCTACACGTGGGCGTAAATTTTTAAAAGGTTTAAAGGCTACTCATGAATGGCAGAAGCAAAGGACAATGACAATGCACTATTAAGCAGGACAATGCCCTAGAGACTGACCATATATTATGATTAGCTCTCAAGGCCCTTCTCCACCAAAGCTATGACCAGGGAGGGACAAGCAATGGCTGCTGATGACTTCTGCTCCTACAAACTCACATCCTTAGCTTACAAGGTTGGTAAGGTTGCAGAGACTAAAGGATTTAACGTGTTTAAGCGGGACTCGAACCCCATTCTGGCGATCAACAGTCAGGGACGTTACCCCATAGGCCACCACAACCACAAATATACAAGCAAACCAGGACAGGAATCCTCCAGTGAACTCATTTAGTTAAAAGAAGGCGTGGCATCGTGGAAGCTGATAAGCAGACGGTGTGATGGGAAAGGTAATAGAAAAGGGCGAGATCCTTACCTGGAGATTACTTCAAAGATGGGCCCCCCACCCCTCAGGGGGATCACCTCTACGGGGGCCCCCATCCACCACACCAATGGGGTCTTTGGTATTACTTAATGCAGCTATTGAAAGTTATGGTGTTTAGGATCTGACCTCGAAATTCATTGAAAGCAAAAGATTGAGTTGGAATTGTGAAAGGGAGATAGAATAACTCAATTCAAAGCAAAGCTGACGGACAGAAAGCGCTCTTTAATGATATAGCTTTGTTTTATAATGAAAATGCAATAAAAAACATTTTAAATTCGGAGCAAAGTTGATTTACAGGGAGCTTTCTATATACCATACGTATTTTAGTAATATATATATATATCTATATATATATATATATATGTATATATATATATATATATATATATATATATACATATACATATATATATATATATATATATATATGTGTGTGTGTATATATATATATATATATATATATATATATATATATATATATATAGAGAGAGAGAGAGAGAGAGAGAGAGAGAGAGAGAGAGAGAGAGAGAGAGAGAGAGAGAGAGAGAGAGAGAGAGAGAGATACGTATATATATATATATATATATATATATATATATATATATATATATATATATATATATATATATATATATTTCTCGACCTTTTGCTTAACGTTGACCTTGAACATTGACCTTAATATGGATTTTCATACACTCAAGTATGAACAAAGTTTGAAGTCTTTGTGACAACGCTGTTCAAACTTATGGCTGATTAGCCTATGTGCAATAAAGATTTCACAAGATGGTGACCTTGACCTTTGACCATGATCTTCCAAAATTTAATCATTTCCAATTTTTTATGTAACAGTTAATCTTTGCAATTTCCGTTAATCTACGATTAAAATTGTGGCCTGGAAGCTATTCACAAACTAACACAAACACACGCAAACTTCGTTTGTGGAGGTAATAATGATAATAATAATAATATTAATAACAATAATAATAATAAAAATAATAATAATAATAATAATAATAATAATAATAATAATAATAATAATGATAATAATAATATTAATAATAATCTCCCTTACATAATAATGAGCTAGTGTATGGCTATATATACAGTATATATATATATATATATATATATATATACATATATATATATATATATATATATATATATATATATATATATATATATATATTTCTTTATGGTTATACTGAGCTCTCCCAGTCCCACTGGTTGGGGAGAGTGGGAGTACTCATGCCCTGGGGAGAAGGAAGTGCATGTGTGTGCATATTTATCTAATAATTCAGCCCTCATTTTTGACGGGTCACGCACACTAATGATAATAATAATAATAATAATAGTAATAATAATAATAATAATGATAATAAAAACAATATTAATAATAATAATAATAATAATAATAATAATAATAATAATGATAATAAAAGAAGAAGAAGAAGGCCTAAGATCACTATATCAATCGTATGCTATGAATAATAACCAGCATTTATTAATAATGATAATGGTTGATATAAAAATTAATATTAATTAACACAAATGATGGATCGACGAATGACAAACGACTTCCACGCGCAGAAACCAACAAAATAATTTCATGATATATCGATATTTTAAATTTCTATGTGACTTAAATTTTAAAAGCCTGAAAATATAAATTTCATTCCAAAATTAATATGAATTATACATTAATCAAAATAATATATATTTACTAAGGGATTTAATCATTTCTATATGGGATAACTAATTGTATGAGCTTTTTTGTCCTTGAAATCGAGGAGATAATTTGCTTGTGTGCAAGTTGCTCGGAGTGAGAGAAGCGGCTACATGAAAGGAACAGAGGAAATCCTAAGAGTTTCAATTATCCAAAGACAATTTAAATACGCTAATAAAAGAATAAAATCAGTTAGATCAAAGTCACAGATGAAGAAATAAGGAAAAGGGCCAAACTAGAAAGCAAGATTAGAAAATCGGTTAATAAGCGAGTTTTTATAAGTCAGTTAACCGTCAGCTCGTACTGTGTAGGCCTAAAGGACTGTAATCCTTCAAGTGCGGTGATGTCAAAGCATAAAAACATCGTCATGTTTTCCATTTAAATTATCTCTATGCTTTAAGCATTGGATTGTAGGCCTATCCTGCATTGCAGATTCTGCATCTATATGTTTTAAGCGTTGCATTGTAGGCCTATATAACATTACAGCTCCTGCATCTATAGAGCATTGTATTGTAGGCCTATCTGACATTGCAGTCAGCAGGAACATCGTTGATTTTGTGCAGTATTCTAAAATTCAGCATTTCTATTCCTCCTGTGTTTCTTTGGTAGCAGCAAAATCGATCTATTTTAGTGGGCAAACGATTACGATCAGTTTCTGATTCTGAGGACTTTTTTTTCTTTTTTTTTTGGGGGGGGGGAATAGGAAGAAACTATTTCAGTAAAGTTACTTTTCTTAAATAAAAATGACTAGTTTACTGTTTTTACATTTTAGAGTTTTAATTAGAATTCATTATATATATCATCATCCTCTCCTACGCCTACTGACGCAAAGGGCCTCGGTTTCATTTCGCCAGTCGTCTCTATATTGAGTTATTAAATAAATACTTCTCCATTCCTCATCCACTTCACACTTCACATTCTGTAAAATGGAAGTGTCCAAAGGATTATATCAAACATGTTATATAACTATTGTTTGAACTTGGACGTCATAGTTACGAACAAACAACAGTTATAGTGAAATCTTGGAAATTATTTGTGACCGTTCGATGGATATTCGAGGCTGGATATTCAAGTTAAGGAATGGAAGTATTCATAGGCCTAACAAATGAGTTTTGAAGTTGGGGGTGTGAATTCTTTCATATTTAAAGCATGTCTCAGTGACCCAATGTTAAAGGTTAAAGGTTAAAGGTGTCTGGTTTCAGTTCCAGTTCCATCAGAATAGATGCTCACCAGAACGTCAGCCGGGCAAGCCCAACCCCCCACTGTGGTGCCCTACCACAGCAGTAGCCTCCCCAGTAAACAGCTTAAACTCATGTTCAGACTAAATTTTCCGACCAATGAAAGGTTGACATGATATTTTTCTTGTAAACAATATTTTAATAATTTTAGACATCTTGCAACACACCAGAGAACCCGCTGCCTCCGAACAAGCTATTGCTGAGCTAAAATTGAAAACAAGGTTCCTAACAGCTATTCTCTCAATGCAAAGCATTGACTATAGATCGGCTCAGCTATTCAAGTAATTGTCTGTTTCTTTCAACCTCTCCATTCCCATTGTATTGAAGGGTCGGCCGCTCGAGTCAACTCTCTCCATCTATCTATATTCTCTTCATTTTATGTAGAGTACATCAACACCAAATCTTTAATCAATGATTTTAAAAATAAACTATTTTATTCCAAATCAAATTTGAATAAAAAAATATCGTTATTCAGTCTTGGCCTTTAAAAGTTAATGGAGAGATTAATATTGTGTTGACTCGAAAATTAGGCAAAGGAAAAATGAGCTTTAACCAGAGAGGGATCCAATGTAGTACTATCTTGCCATCACACTACCAAATGACTCTTTAGCAGTAGTATCTCCTCGGGTGCTTCTTCTTGCCCATCATATTACTGATTTATTTGATAAAAAAAAAATGTAAATTTCATAAATAGCTGTAATAATAATTAGTAGGCAACTAAATTCTTAATTATTAATCTTTGTATGAAATTATGAATTTATCAACAAATCTATAAAATTTGCATAAAATGTTTGAGTTATCTTAAATGGAGAATATTTTCCGACCAGTAATGGCAGTGATGTCTGTTTCTTCCTGGATAACCTAAAGTAAAGAGACTCGGGTTTTCCGAGAGTCCTGGGTCGGGTCAAGCCCTAAGAAATCGACTCCGTTGAGGATCCTTCCTCTTGGGTGTCTTCCGATTCAGGACTACCTCTCGGTTTGGGGTTCCGAGACAGGCAGGATAGAAAGAGAATATCCTGTCACTGACGTCCCCCGGTTATCCAGCAAAACAGCAACAGGCTTTCTTTGGTCTGGTGTTGAATTCTCTCTCTCTCTATATCTCTCTCTCTCTCTCTCTCTCTCTCTCTCTCTCTCTCTCTCTCTCTCTCTCTTTTTTTTTTCCTTTCATCTCTTTCTCTACTAATACATGTAGTTGGGATTGGGAAACTGGTGATTACTTTATATGTTACCATCGGGCAAGGGATTTTCATAAGTTTCCATTTAGTATTAACTATTATATTTCACTTTGTAAACGTGTGTATGTATGAGACAACATTAGTCCATTTTTATGAAAAAAAAATGATTATTGAAAGATAATAGAGCGTTAAAAAAATCGAAAAAAATACTTGAATGCTTTAATGTCCAAGTGAGGAAGAGGGCGTAAAGAGGGGAAATAATTTAAGCTTAGTCCTGTAGTCTAATGAAAACAATTTATGCTTTTGGGTTATGAATTCAATGATATTTGATTTTGCTTATGTCGTTTTGTGTATAAAGCAAAAGTTAGTTAATGTCGTGGTTTTGAAACTTGCAACAAATTACATAAACCGAAGCTTAGATTATAGTCAACGTTGCCTATATTGGACAAAAAGACGTGGACGAAGTGTCGCCCAACGAAGTGACATCGGAAAAAAAAGACCACCCACCATATAGGTCTAATCTCTCGAGGGGTTTATTCAGGGAAAAGAAATGATGATAAATAATTAATTAAATAATAGAGATGGTGTGTTATCTTCGCTCTTATATATGTATGTATGTATGTGTATATATATATATATATATATATATATATATATATATATACACACATATATATATATATATATATATGTATATATATATATATATATATTTATATATACAGGTAGGTAGATAGATAGATAGAAATAGATAGAGAGATATTTCCTTCCGGTCGCGCTCAGGTCTCTCCATCTCTCGGGTAGTGATGAGAGGGAGTAGTCATATCCTGGTGAGAGGGGGCTGCATGAGCGTTAGTGTACATATGTACCTAATATGTAGCTGTCCTTTCTGACGGGTCACGTACACTAGTAAATATATAACAACGCAAAATATCACTGGCAGCGAAAAAGGTCAATACAATTATCCTAAAAGCTCTTTTGCATAATTGAATCCTGGCATTAGCCTCTTGCAAATTCTTGATAATGGCGTATCATATTACTTGATGGAAGAGTTGCAATTCTAATTCTGAATGGCAACCTGACTGAGGGAAAACCTCATCGAGGGAAATAGCAATTCTATCTGAGTTTTGCTGGTTGTTTACGATAACGAATGTGAAATGCGAAATATGCTCGAACTAACTTGAAAGTAATTGGGAAAGATTCCGAGATATTCAGTGCCTCTTCTCAAGGCAAAAGCTGCATCTTATGCAACTGCACCTACAGTAGAGGATGAGGTTGAACTCTGTTAATAGGGCTTTCTGCATAAGAACTGGTGTTCAAAAATCAACTATGACATATTCTTTACGGGGAAAGCTGTGGCTTTCAAGACCAGGTTGTTCGCAAACTAAAAGTATTTTTACATAATTATTAATCGGGGTTTAAATATTTATCTCTCTATCAGCAGAATCCGTTGCTGCTTTTACCGCATATAATATTACTCACTTTAAAGACCGAGTGAAGAGCTTTCTTTTCCCTTTTTTAAAGGGAATTCAAATAACTTCTTAATTTAAAGAGTGGATAATCCATCGTAACTACCAATTCATATGTATATACATGATTAAGAGATTTCGCTTTCACTAGTTCTTTACATAAACTACAATGGACTCCTGCCTTTAGGAATGTATAAAACATAATTGTTGTGTGCGCAAGATTGTAGAATCATCTTTTTTCTAAGTTGAAAATACTAATTGATATTTGAAGATATTATTTATAACAAGAACTAAGAATGACTTAGTCTTAGAGCTTCCTTATTTCCTCTCCTCACTGGGCTATTTTCTCCTTTTGGAGCCCTCGGACTTATAGCATTCTGTTTTTCCAACTATGGTTGTAGCTTAGCAAGTAATAATAATAATAATAATAATAATAATAATAATAATAATAATAATAATAATAATAATAATAATATCGTTCCAATGCATAATAATAAGCAGTTCAACTCCCACTATTAACATCTCATGATATCATTTCTTTGTGGAATTTGAATATACTGTTTACATTCAATACATTTTCATATTGTTGCAACAGCTCTTTTCATTTACTTTTCTTCAAATCATTGATCACTGAATTATAGCATATAATAATTTCTATGAAATTACGTTGCCTATTTTCGTATTGTTGTTTTCTTTATACATTACTAATAACAGGGTTAAAAGGTATTCTTGTAACCCTGACTAATAATTGGTTCTGCTTTGTACTGTCAAACCATCAGTTTATAAAGAATGTCATTTCAACTTCGTCATTTCAATGTGTTCTTATTACAATATAAAAGACTTTATCTGCATGAATCATACTAAAAGCATTACTTTGTCTGATTGTAAAGTCAAATATATATAATAATTCCAGTTACATCGTATTGAATAACAAAACATGTAAACAAAGATTGGTTTAATTGGATAAGCAAACGAAGGCTTCTTAGACCAGCTGTCTTTGCCCTGTCCTATATAACCTCCTGTAATGAAGGTAAGTGACCGAATTAGATTTTTAACTCGATCCTCATAAACATGCAATGCTGCTAATTAAGAGTTGGCCTTATTAAATCCATTACTCTGACAGAGCTTCATTTCGTGGCTTAGTTTCTGATATGGCGGATTTCCTGTGATTGCATTTGAGGTCAGAGTTGGTCTTTGCATAATTGATAAGAGAATAATAATTAGGTTTAATGGGAAGTGCATTTTATTTTTCTTCATCAGTTTTAAAGTTTTTTTTAAGTTTATATATAAAAGATCTATTTTAATACTGCTTCTGTTTCTGAAATATTTTATTTTAATTGTTCATTACTTCTCTTTTAGTTTGTATATTTCCTTTTTCCTTTCCTTACCGGGCTATTTTTCCCTGGTGCAGCTCCTGCGTTCATAGCATCTTGGTTCCACTACTAGGTTTATAGTTTA
Organism: Palaemon carinicauda; assembly: GCF_036898095.1. Taxonomy (NCBI): domain Eukaryota; kingdom Metazoa; phylum Arthropoda; class Malacostraca; order Decapoda; family Palaemonidae; genus Palaemon; species Palaemon carinicauda. The sequence continues at coordinate 33,742,864 of NC_090741.1, read as the reverse complement.
GCTAATAATAATAATAATAATAATAATAATAATAATAATAACCAACATTGAGTCATTTTTCTTGTCACTTTCTTACTTTAACGGCCAAATCGTGCAATGGAATAATTCATCAGCAAAATTTAGACTTTAATATTTACTTCACATACTTAAAAAAATCGCTCACATGCCAATACAGGTAAGTTTTACGTACCCATCCTTGCTCACAATTCTTTCAGGACATTTGTTCAACTTCCTGGACTTTTCAATCTTCTAAGTAAGAAGTTTTAATAAGTAAGAACTTCTTACCTATCATAACTAATTCCTACTTTCTCATTTTCACAAATATATCATCATTCATTCATGCTAAATAAATAAGTTCAAGATTTTACCGCAACGTGTTTCACACGCACTCACACACACACACTCGTACATTGTTTTCTTTTTTATTGTATATCTTGGTCTACGCCACTGTTAACAGAACTGATTTAAGCCTGTTTATTCTTGAATTTATTTATTTGAGTTTCTGTGACCTACTTCCACAGAAACTGTTCTTATAAAAGCTCGCAATCTGTTAAAATAAAGTTAGTTGCATTCACCTCGTCTCTCAGTTATCACCTAACTGGTACCTTGCACATGATATATAGTTTCTTCCTTTTTTCTGTATGTACATGCACATTGACTGCACATTCCATTCATTTTAAAATTTCCTTCCGAGGAGCTGTGTTGACTCGAGTGGAAGGCTTGATCGTAAGGGTGGTGATACGTGACAGGGGAGTTCGAGTTCCTCCTCACAGCCTGATGCTTTGCCACTTCATTTGTGGTCACCTCTGGAGTTTTGGGATCACGGCATCTTTATTCCTTCGCTGCCTTGTGTGTGGTCGCTGGCAAGGTCTATAGATCTATAGACCTTGGCCGCTTATGTTTGTCATCCACGGCATTCATCAACCACGCCCATTCCCTCGTTCGTCGGAAGAATTTCGAATAAGTTGGCCCGTATCTACTGAAAACGGTGCGGTTTGTGGCGTGCGGGATCCGTTTACGTCCCGGATTCTCAGAGGCTACCACCCTCAGTGTTCCCGTGGTATTTTGGATCACCTGCAGGCATTGCAGTTTGACCCAGTTGACCTGCTCATCAGCGTCAGTGAGTTCTTGGAACTCGTGGAGACAAGTAAGGCGGCTTTCTACATGTATGAGATATTTT
>NC_090741.1:33720781-33738684 GCF_036898095.1 Palaemon carinicauda | reverse complement strand
AATTTTATCTTTATATTTCAAAGGCCTTTAAGTTTTTAATATCGTCTAATTTCTAGTTTGCAGATGACACTTATCTAATGTTTTAATTGATAATTATGTTTCTTGTCTTTGGTTTTAAAACTACGGTGATAAGGTATGAAGATGAAAACCTCACAAACAGAAAAGTACTCCACGGACGGTAATATTTCAAGTTTTTTTCTCATTTAATGTATATGACGCCATAGCTGTGATATTTCATTATATCTCACCGACACAATATTTGGAATCATACGAAAGGTTTAGCAGCAGACTTGAGATTTATTATCGAGTCGAAGGCACAAATCAGAAATAAAGGAATTTCGACCCTCAACCTGTTTCTATTCCCTCAAAATGTAGAAAAGTTTGAAGACCATTTAGTCTTTTTCTTTCGCAAATGCTGTGTGGAAAAAAACAGGATTTCAGTTGCTCAGTGTTTTTGAGAATTTTAGAAAAAAACCGAAGATTCCATTCGGCATCATTTTGATATTGTAAATGAGCAAATGCAATCAGAAAATGATCAGAAGTTCTACCGATTCAACTTTTGTGGATAGTTAATGTGGCACTCTTCCTTATTTCTTCATCTTTGGCTTTGGTTTATAGGATTTTATCTTTTAATTGGCCTATTTAAATTGTCTATAAATATTTGAATCAGTTGGGATTTCCTCTGCTCCTTTCTCATTCCGAGCAAGTTGCACAGAAGAAAATGAGCCCGTCGATTTTAGGGACAAAAAGGTTTATACAATTAGTTATCCCATATGTAAATATTTAAATCCCCAAGTAAATAATATATTATTTTGATAAATGTATAATTAATAATAATTTTGGAATAGAATAAAAGTTTTAAGAGTTTTTAAAATAAAAATTACATAAAGATTTCGAATATCGATATATTATGAAATTATTTTGATCTGTACTGTACGAGCACGTGAAAGTTTACCGATTAATGTCTATTATATTGATTCTATTTTTGGTGTAAAACCAAATTACATTATTCATCATTGACAAATCTAATCGAAAAGTCTTAGCATTAGATTTCATACAACTGGGCGTACGCCCTCCACACAGCCTTTAATGTTATCTATGGGGTTGAAAGAACAGTCTTTACTGTCTCTCTCGATAAGTTTTAAGAGTAATTATTTCACCCAATTTCACCGTGAAATCCGATGTGATGAAATTAGTTATCGCAATTTATAATGCTTTTCGAGATATTTCCTTGGTTCAAAATCATGGCCCTCTCTACTCTGCAACATATCCAGTCTTCTTTCTCATTCTGTTCACGTTCCAAAAATGTTTTGTATCAATTAATTTACACAGGTCACAAACATCATCTTTGTATTTTTCCCGATATTTGCTATATATATATATATATATATATATATATATATATATATATATATATATATATATATAAATATATATGTATATAAATCAATAAAAAAGATCAATAGACAGATAGATAGATAAGCATCAATCCAAGACCTAAGCAAAAGGATTGGTGTCCCTGGACGGTGATGTCATTGATTCAGTAGGATAGAATTATTGCTTCACATTTTAGTGTTGCCGGAGACAATAACAATATTTCAAAGGAGATAATTATTGCCTTCTGCAGTGCCATCTGTCTCACGGAGACTGTCCATCGGAAAGAAGAATTACTGGTCTCTATGTACCCGTCTTCCCGTCAGTCAGTTTCTGTCCAAAGCCATGTGTCATTAATTGTCAGGACTCGAGCGATGCGGGACTTGAATCTCTCGGTTCGTGCCATCGTTCAGCCTCCTTAAATAGGATGTTCAAGCACGCATACACACACACACACTCAAGATATATGTAGGACTACATACATAAAAATATATGCACACATATATACATACATACATACATAAACATATACATATGTAATATATATATATATATATATATATATATATATATATATATATACTGTACACAGTCTATGTTTAAGCATATACTATATAGCATCATCATCTATGCCTATTGACACAATATATATATATATATATATATATATATATATATATATATATATATATATATATATGTGTGTGTGTGTGTGTGTGTGTGTGTATTTCAATATTACTTGGAAGGGTAGGCACCACAAGGGTAGAGCCTCTCTGGTTCTCAGCAAGTCTTTCGGGGTGTGGTTGATTGATACACACAAGCCCATTTTATTTGATGTTCCGGTGGCTGGTAGTACGGGAGCGATCCCCAACCTACTAAACGTGTGCTAGGTGCTGTTTCATTCACCAATCGCCTTCCCATGAGAGGAATCAGTCATCCAATTTTCAATGTAGATTTATGCTACAAACAGAGTCGTCTAGATAGTAAGTTGGCTAAGGCACCAGCCACCCGTTGGGATACTATAAATTTAGAGTTACTGCGGCCTTTGACTGGCTAGATGGTACTACATTGGATCCCTGTCTGGTTACGGCTTATTTTTTTTCTTTCTTTTTACCTACGCATACGCTGAATAGTTTGGTCTATTTTTTAAATCTACTCCTCTATCCTCACAGCTGACAACACTAATATAACCGACAAACTCTTCTTCACTTAATGGGTTAACTATTGCACTCTAATTGCTCAGTGGCTACTTTCCACTTGGTAAGGGTAGAGGAGACTCTTTAGCTATGGCAAACAGCCCATCCATAGTCTACCACTTTCTTGGGTTAGATTTTTCTTGCATGAGAGTATACTCAGGAACACTATTCTATCTACTTCCTTTCCTAACTGAACTATACCATCCTGCTTTTCAAACTAGGATTGTGGCTTAGCTAATAATAATAATAATAATAATAATAATAATAATAATAATAATAATAATAATAATAACAACTATCAGGTACCCAATTTAAAACTTAGGTGAAGAAATTTTATGAAATTAAAGACTCTCCACCAAAAATAATGCTTCGATCATGATTATTCAAAGACAGTATTCACCACAAATCCAGTCATGAAAATATTAGATCTCCAGGATGTATCCTTTGGCAAGCAAAGGCCTCAAGGGAGATCCTATGACCCCATACAATGTGTCTCCTTTATGGCGCTCCTTTACAGGATGACCCAGTTAAGACCACAAACGACTTCTTGCATTGAGTCTCTTCTAGCTCCAGAACCTTCCGTTCTTCTTCCCTTGGGAGGGAGAGAGAGAGAGAGAGAGAGAGAGAGAGAGAGAGAGAGAGAGAGATTTCCTATACCAGTTGCTCTGGAATATGAATTTGGCAAAGATTAAATTACGAACGTCTAACTGATCGGTATAGATAAATGAATCTCTCTCTCTCTCTCTCTCTCTCTCTCTCTCTCTCTCTCTCTCTCTCTCTCTCTCTCTCACCTAGGTTTAGTCCATCATGATACTTTTGTTAGAATATACATGGACGTCGACATTTTCTTATGATATACTAATGCACACGACCCGTCAAAAATGATTGCTAAGTATTTAGATAGATATGCACAAACACCACTCCCTCTCAAAAGGGTATGACTACTCCCTTTCTTACCTATCCGAGGGATGAGGAGAGCTGGGCGTGACCGGATATATATATATATATATATATATATATATATATATATATATATATATATATATATATATATATATATATATATATAATGTGTGTATGATATAAATGTATGTATATATCATATAGGGGAGATGCATCTATATTTACTAAGCTATATATTTCATAAAAGGTACCTCCTAAGATAGACTTGTAATTCTTAAATGCCAAACCATCCATGAAACTCCACGTAACCACAGAATAAAAGCTATCTGGAGTTAATTACAGTAAAGCAAAAACTGAGAACTATTATCATAGACAAAACCTCCTCCTTAACATATATCAATTTAGTTATTGCAAATGAAAATGGATTTTTATTTTGACCAAAGATTTGTTTCACATGAATTAAAGGGACTAATGTGTCCCTTTTACTATTATTATTATTACTAGCCAAGCTACAACCCAAGATGGAAAAGCAAGATGCTAAAGTCCAAGGGCTCCAAAAGGGAAAAATAGCCCAGTGAGAACTTGAGGCAAATAAATAAATGTATTTGTTGAGCAGTCTTCTGCTAAATTGAATAAAATCCTTCGGATTTTATCCAAATACATTTGCATACATTTTCAGATGGATTTATACCCCGATTCAAATATCATCCAAGGGATAAAATCTGATAATTTAATAACAACGATAATGAATTAAAAGTTTCATTATCTAAAATTCATAATAAAAAACTGCTATAAAAAAAATCTGCTTACCATACCTAAAGAGTCTCTTCTACCCTTACCAAGAGGAAAGTAGCCACTGAACAATTACAGTGCAGTAGTTAACTCCTTGAGCAATGGAGAATTGTAGGGTAATCTCGGTGTTCTCAGGTGTATGAGGACAAAAGAGAATGTGGAAAGAATAGGCCACACTATTCGGAGTATCTACAGGCAAAGGAAAAGTGACTCGTAACCAGAGGGAGGGATCCAATGTAGTACTGCCGGGCCTGCAGGACTTACATTAACGTTAACATTATTACATTCTCTATCTGGGTGGGAGAAATTATCTATTTTCGTTAACCTGCAACATTTGATTCTTGAATATTTTTATTCTCTGTATTGGACTGATTTTATCATTATTTATGTAACGCCTTTTTCAATCAGTGTGATGATGTAGCTAATTTAATTAGAAAAAAAAAAACGAAATCTCATATCTCTTATAGACGGTGGAAGTTAGTATAAGATATTGACGCTTTGGATAATAATAATAATAATAATAATAATAATAATAATAATAATAATAATAATAATTATAATAATAATTATAACTCTGGGGCACTCAGTAGAACGCAAACCTCCTCCGCAGCAGCTTATTTCTCGACCTTTTGCTCGACCTTGACCTTTGGCCTTAACATGTATTAAATGGCGTGGATTTTCACACACACGCAAATGTGAGCCAAGTTTGAAGTCTCTATGACAACGATGTCTAAACTTATGGCCGATTACGTGAATTAGACATTATGCTTAACTGTGATCTTGACCTTTGACCGTGACCTTCAAAAATTTAATAATTTCCAGCTTTTTATATAACATTTAATCCCTGCAAGTTTCGTTACTCCACGATTAAAATTGTGGCCAGGAAGCTGTTCACAAACAAACAAACACATAAGGAGGGATGAAAATATAATCTCCTAAATTCCTTTCCGGAGATAATAGCCTAATAATAATAATAATAATAATAATAATAATAATAATAATAATAATAATAATAATAATAATAATAATAATAATAATTTGTTTTCGACATTCGTTAATTTCTCACGAAAAAAAAATGAATTAACAAGAGCTTCTATGAAACTCAGAAAGTGACAACTTTCAAATCTCTCTTTTTTTTCTTCTTTTTATTGGAGGCAGTTTCCCGACAGCCGTCAGAATCCGAAAACTATGTCGGTTTTCTTTTGTTTCACGATGAGATAAAAAAATGACTAGACAAAAATAGAACACATTTTTAGCTAATCCCATTTCTTTCTTTACATCGAATTGAAAGTAAAAAAAATTGAGAGCGAGAGAGAGAGAGAGAGAGAGAGAGAGATGAAAAGCATAGAACTAAAACTACAAATTTATGAGAGAGAGAGAGAGAGAGAGAGAGAGAGAGAGAGAGAGAGAGAGAGAGAGAGAGAGAGAGAGAGTCTCCCATACAAATACAGAAGTTTCTTCTTCTTCTTCTTCCTCTTCTTGATTAAATCTTACAAAAAGGCCAGCTGATAAAATCACATGCTTTACCCAACGAAATTCCTTCTTGTTCAAAGAAATCCTCCGAGATGAAAACCTTAGCGAAGAACTCTACCTTTTTACCTTTTCTTCAACGGAATTCTACAGATTAATCCCCTGATAAAATCATATGTTTGATTAGATAAAATCAGATAGTTGATGAAAATCAGCACGAGTCCTAGTCCAAATTAAATCCTACAGGAAGACCAACTGATAAAATCAAGATAGTTTACGAAGAGCAGAAGGTTTCCATAACATTTAAACATAAACTGGTAATTTAAACGTCAAAAAAGGGATTAACTAAAAGCTACTAAAGAGTAATAAAATATCTCTAAGATAATCTATAAAGGATTTAGATTCAGGTACACATTTTAAACTAATAGGCCTACACGCGGGCGTAAATTTTTAAAAGGTTTAAAGGCTACTCATGAATGGCAGAGGTAAAGGATAGGGACATTGCCCTATCAAGAAGGACAATGCCCAAGGGACTGACATCTGACCAGCGCCAAAGCCTCCTCTCAACCCAAGCTAAGACCAGGGAGGACCAGGCAATGGTTGCTAATGACTCAGCAGACAGACCTATGGGCTCCCCCAAACCCTCACTCTTAGCTCACAGTGATGATGAGGTTGCAGCAACCGAAGGAACAAACGAGTTTGATCGGGACTCCCTTGTATTAGCAGTACTTTCCAACAGTTTGTTGTTAAATCACTGCTTTTTGAGCAACAGTATGATGATAATGAGGTAGAGGAGTAGGGATTAGAAATAGTTGATGATAGGAAGAGAGAGAGAGAGAGAGAGAGAGAGAGAGAGAGAGAGAGAGAGAGAGAGAGATTTCAACAACAGACCATAGAAAGACTGTTGCTGTTTTGCTGGATAACCGGGGGACGTCAGTGACAGGATACTCTCTTTCTATCCTGCCTGTCTCGGAACCCCAAACCGAGAGGTAGTCCTGAATCGGAAGACACCCAAGAGGAAGGATCCTCAACGGAGTCGATTTCTTAGGGCTTGACCCGATCCAGGACTCTCGGAGAACCCGAGCCTCTTTACTTAAGATTATCCAGGACGAAACTGACATCGCTGCCATTACTCATAAGAAAATATTTTCCATATCAGCAAGCTTTGTTGTTTTATTCAAAGTTTCTTCATTTGTTTGATAAATTTATAATATTTGATAAGCATTAATAACTACGAATTTAGATGCTCTTAATATTAAATATCATTATAGCTACGTAGGAATTTTAAAGAAATTCTTTTTATCGAGAAAGTCAGTAGTATAATGGCCAAGAATTACAAAGACCCTGTGATGTCATCAGGCCAAAAATCACATTCCTGAAGTACACATCCCAAAAAATTATAATTTTCATTGCTAAGAATTCTTAGGAGGAAATTTAATCCATTAATTAGATTGAAAAAGATTAAGAAAAAGAGAAATAAGTGATATTGGGCTCAAGATCACATCTCCACTAATCTGTTTACGTGACTCCCCCCCCCAAAAAAAAAAAAAAAAAAAAAACTGTTTTTCTTAGTTTGACCAGCTCATAAAACCAAGAGCAATTAGGTTTTCATAAAATTTATAGGCCGCTACTCCTATAAACGTAAACGGGTAATTTAAATGACAAAAAATGGATTTAGATTCACGTAAACATTTTATACTAATAGGCCTGCACGTGGGCGTAAATTTTTAAAAGGTTTAAAGGCTACTCATGAATGACAGAAGCAAAGGACAATGACAATACCCTACCAAGTAGGACACTTCCCTAGAGACTGACCATATATTATGATTAGCTCTCAAGGCCCCTCTCCACCAAAGCTATGACCAGAGAGGGACAAGCAATGGTTGCTGGTGACTTAGCAGACAGACCTATAGGCTCTCCCAAACCCACACCCTTAGCTTACAAAGATGGTGAGGTTGCAGAGACTAAAGGAGCTAACGTGTTTGAGTGGGATTCGAACCCCATTCTGACGATCAACGGTCAGGGACGTTACCACATAGGCCACCACAACCAAAAATATACAAGCAAACCAGGACAGGAATCCTCCAGTGAACTCATTTAGTTAAAAGAAGGCGTGGCATCGTGGAAGCTGATAAGGAGACGGTGTGATGGGAAAGGTAATAGAAAAGGGCGAGATCCTTACCTGGAGATTACTTCAAAGATGGGCCCCACCCCTCAGGGGGATCACCTCTACGGGGGCCCCCACCCACCACACCAATGGGGTCTTTGGTATTACTTAATGCAGTTATTGAAAGCGATGGTGTTTAAGATCTGACCTCGAAATTGATTGAAAGCAAAAGATTGAGTTGGAATTGTGAAAGGGAGATAGAATAACTCAATTCAAAGCAAAGCTGACGGACAGGAAGCTCTCTTTAATGATATAGCTTTGTTTTATAATGAAAATGCAATAAAAAACATTTTTAATTCAGAGCAAAGTTGATTAACAGGGAGCTTTCTATATACCATACGCATTTTAGTAATGTATATATATATACATATATATATATATATATATATATATATATATATATATATATATATATATGCCAAGAGTATGCTGATGATGGAAAATTACTAACAAATATTTATCTAAAATAGTTTCGTAACATAAAACAGACTCTTTAGCTATGGTAAGCAGCTCTTCTGGGAGAAGGACACTCCAAAATTTTGAGTGGCTGAAGTTATAAACATTAGATTTCCACATTAATAACATTTGCTGGAGACAAACTTTTAACTAATTTGAAAACTTCACAAATTTTCTGAATTAAAAAGGTTTAATACTCTAAGAGTCTAGACGAGTCGAAGTAATGGTGTTATTAAAAGTTTTAATAGATCTTGCTTCAGTTCAGAAAACGGATTTCTATCAAGATACTTAAGAATAGCACTAATCTAATCACCTAAATATATGTGTGTGTATATATATATATATATATATATATATATATATATATATATATATATATATATATATATATCCATATGATCAGCACCTGAACCGCTTCTCCACCCAATCGTGGATCAAGGAGGGCCAGGCAATGGCTGCTGATGACTCAGCAGGTATACCTATAGGCTCCCCTAAACCCAACATCTTTAGCTCACAAGGATTGCAAGGTTGCACCGACCAAAGGAACTAAGGAGTTTGAGCGCGATTCGAATCCCTGCCTGGCGATCACGAGACAAAGACGTTACCAATGAGGTGAAAACTAAAGAAAGAAAAGTTACAATTCGACCTTGAAATCAAAATATCAAAGCCTTTAACCACAAATCGAAATAAAATATACCCAGTAATATTAGAGACTAAAGTCATACAAGAAAAAAATTGCAAGGTAGTAGGTTAGTCAGGGCACCAGCCCCCCATTGAGATACTACCAATAGAGAGTTATGGGCTCCTTTGACTGGCCAGACAGTACTACATTGGATCCTTCTTTGGTTGCGGTTCACTTTCCCTTTACTTACACATACACCAAATAGCCTGGCCTATTCTTTACACATTCTCCTCTGTCCACATACACCTGACAACACTGAGATTACCAAACAAAACTTCTTCATCCAAGGGGTTAACTACTGCACTCTAATTGTTCAGTGGCTACTTTCCTCTTGGTACGGGTAGAAGAGAACCTTCAGCTATGGTAAGCAGCTCTTCTAGAAGAAGGATACTCTAAAATAGAATCACTGTTGTCTAGTCTTGGGTAGTGCCATAGCCTCTGTACTATGAGCTTCCACTGTTTTGGGTTAGAGATCTCTTGCTTGAGGGTACACTCGGACACACTATTCTACCTAATTTCTCTTCCTCTTGTTTTGTTCAAGTTTTTATAATTCCTATACGAAATACTTATTTCAATATTTTCACTGCTCTTAAAATATTTCATTTGCCTTATCATTAAAATAAAGTACTTTCACATTGGAAGGGAAATGTGAAATTTAAGTCATACGTGTAGTATGGCCTCATCAATTAAAATAATTACCCTTTTCTCTTCAAACGACTTAATTATGTATATATATACATATACATATATATATATATATATATATATATATATATATATATATATATATATACTGTATATATATATATATATATATATATATATATATATATATGTGTGTGTGTGTGTGTGTGTGTGTAAATCACGAAATACACACACACACACACACATATATATATATATATATATATATATATATATATATATATATATATATATATATATATATATATATATATATATAAAATGGCTGAAGGAATTCATCTTCATTATAAAAATGGATATCTCCCCAACTTCAATTTGCGACGGTATATTGTATTATGATTACGACTTAGCTCAAGTCCTTACTTAAAACCCATGGAATTCAGATGGAGCAATGCTAATCTTATCATATTTAACCGTCCCTAACATCATAATTGTTCCAGACCTTTAATGTAAAAGAAATGAATTAATCTAGTGTTCACCAATAGAACAGATAAGAATTTATAGTTTTATAACACCAAAAATAAAGTAAAGTCATACAACTACCAATAAACATAATAGGGTAAAGACATGCTAACAACTCATAAAAAAAAGTTTTCAAGTTCTCAATATAATAAACAACTATGGAAAATTCTTATATTTAAACTATTTAAAATAGTAATGTTCGAAGCAACATAAATAAATAAAGTTTATTCTTCAAAGAATAATAAAACTTTGTTCCCAAAATGCCCCAATAGTTCTTTATGGGATAATTGATTGATTGTTTTCAAGTTTTCAGGCAACCTTCTTTAAGGGAAAATATGTCTCTCCTCTCCAGCGAGGACTGAAGGTACAAAGAGTCTGGACTGTCATTAGACCAACAATCACCCGTTTTCGTTTCATCTCTTTCCCAAAAGTTTTTCTCCATTCAAAGTAAGTGTCCAGTTTCTTCTCTTATGTCCAATATCAATTATTTCTTTATTCAAATGAGACTGAAATAACTGAATTCAGTTTGAACTTAGAATTAGTACAATGAAAATATAATATCGTATAGAAATGAGTACTTCTTTATAATGTGATAGGTGACCTTATGGGAGTAAGTCTGATGTTGATAATTATCCCATAATAAAAATATTTGATAACTTATAAATTACTCTTTTTATTTTATTATTTGTATAAATCTAAAAATCTAAAAATATATATATTTTCATATACAGAAATTCATAGCTTAGAATAGTTGTAAGCAATATTTAGATTCATTAAAATAATTTTTATGAGTACTCAGCGTATCCAGAACACTTCCACTCCCCATAGTTGAACATCAGCTTACTTTAATTTTGGTGATGAAAACACCAACAGAATTTAAATCAATAAGAATAATATCAAAGGGTAATTCACATTTATTAGCCTAGATACAACCCTAGTTGGTAAAACGTGATGCAATAAGCCCAAGGGATCCAGCAGTGGAAAATAGCCAGAGACAGAAACAAGGGAATAAATAAACTACAAAATATGTAATAACAAACAAAATAAAAAATATCTTAATAAAGGATCCAACAACTCTCTAGCGGTAGTATCTCAACGGGTGGCTGGTTCCCTAAAAAACCTATTAGCTCTGACTAATCAACTATATTAGTAGTCGTAGTTACCACTGAATCAATTTCTAATCAAAAAAATTAGTATGAAAAGTAAATTGTAGTTTATAAACTATAATCTCGATTTGTGCTTCCAAAAACACAATTAAAAAATAATAACATTTGTATCCAAAATCAATATTTGATATTTTTAGTGCGAAGGCATTGGAAAAAATCGCTGGTTCAACCTCATATACTATTAAAAAAGAAATGAAAACACTGTAGGCCGATATATTCCTTAGGGCTAAAAGTGGTTTCACCAAGTGTTTAATTAGACAGACGAACGCACAAACAAAACTATTCAGATGGAAAGGGTAATTTTGAATGGAAGTTAAGCTTATGATATTAGGACTTGACTCATGTTAAAAAAACCATAGAATTCAGATGAAGCTGAAGTCCTGCCAATCCTTTCTTCTCTCTGTTTACACAAGAGCGTTTTTATATGTAGGCCTACTTAGTCACCAGCTGTAACAAACATTCTACGAAGCTCTTGACCGATAGACGAGTGATAGCTATTATTCCCTGGAGGAGTTTAAATAATAATAAATAAAATAATAACAATAATAATAATAATAATAATAATAATAATAATAGCTGACCTTATGAAAGTCCAGGAAACGTTCACATAGAAAGGAGAAAGAAAGGCCGATTTTGACAATTATCCGTAATAAAAAAATATTTGAGCATTTATAAGCAAATAATTTTCTATAAATTCTAAAGATAAAATAAATCTCTTATTATATACAAAGATTTATAGCTTTAAAGGGTTACAATACGAAAAGTTTCCATAGTTGTCAGCAATATTTAGATTCAGTAAAATAAGTTTTATCAGTACTCAGCGCAATTTATTTGTAAATAATTACTTCTCTTAAGGACGTGACTCCACTTTATTTTTGGTGATTGAAACACCAGAAAACCGAAGATCAATTTATTGATGATAATAAAGTTAGATAATTGTAAAACGTAATTTATATAGTTAAACAAGTTTTTTGTCGACTAGTAATCATAAGAATAAAAGTAGTCCTAATACACCACTGAAGACATTTCTAGTACACAAATGGTATGAAAAATAATTGCATGAATTTCATTGAAGTTAGTATGAAGGGAAAGCTATGATTAGCATTCAATACATAAACAGCTGATAAACTTGGTAAATAAAAACAAATGATTAATGTAAACTTCCGAAGGCAAAATCTAAAATTTGAGAACAATGGTTATATGGGTTCCAGACATGATGGCAATATAAGTTGGCAATGTAATGACCATTCCATTTATAGGTGAGACGACCAGTAGACTCACTATATTTTTAAGATGGTGTTGGTCTATAGACCTACTACATTATAGTGAAAAACACGAATATATCATATATAAAAGACGCAATTATTATTATTATTACAAACTAAGCTAAAGCCCAAAACCTCCAACAGAGAAAATAGCATAGTAAGGAAATGGAATAAATAAACTATCTGATAAAAGTAATAAACAATTAAAATGAAATATTTCAAGAACAGTAAGAAAGTTAAAATAAATCTTTCATGTATGAACTATGAAAAGATTTATGTCAGCCTATTCAATATAAAAAATTTTTTGCTGCAAGTTTAAACTTTTGAAATTCTACTGATTCAACTACATTAGATTAACCAAGCACATAATTAATCGATTGTAAGATTGCTGACAAAAGTAATATATAATTCAGTCAGGCCATTATTATTTGCATACGGTTAGGTTAATATGAATGATTAGGTCACATAGATTAACCAGTCACATGATTGATAGAATGGCACATGATTGATCGCATGATCGGTTGTATGATTGATGAAAAAAGTACTAAATGACTCAGTCAGGCCATTATCATTTGCATCAGGTTAGGTTTTTTATGAATGTTTACGTCAATGATAAAGTTGACAAGCAGTCCGGTACTGTTGACACTAATTACATAAATTATAAGGACACAAACAAGAAAATTATATTGATAATGAAATAAATTGATACTACTAAAACTAACAGGCAAAGAACCAAGAGTAATAATAATAATAATAATAATAATAATAATAATAATAATAAAGTATGCAAAAAAAGAGTGGTCACACTTAAGTTCAGCCGCGAAGTTTAGAAGAGCTGGTAAATGTGCTGATCACAGAAGCCGTCTTCTACTTCTTGACAATATACAGTACTTTATCCTCTGTGTTGCTGCAAACTTCTTCTTCTACGTCTGCATCTTTTCCCACTTCGATGTTTCTGGCCAGCTTTCTCCATCTACCTCTGTCCCACACATCATTACCAATTATTCCCTTTGATCGAAGGTCATCCTTGATACAGTCAATCCACCTTCGCATTGGTCTCCCTCTCCTTCTCCTTCCCTGTACCTGCAAACCTTTTCCTGCAAACTTTGTAGGCTATACCACAATGCATCACAGTGAACGCTGTCTTCACTAAGTGTTGCCTTTTCTTCTTCTTTGTATATTTTCTTTTAAAAGACTCCTCACTGATATAGACACAAGAAGCCTATATACATTTTTTTATTTCAATATCACCGTGGGCGCAATATGCATAAAAAATATCATTCACATTTTCATAATATTGATTCTCTTAAAGTAACTGTTTACACAGGAGTCAAGGTTCTTTAAGCCCTGCATCGAAACCTAAATTTATCTTACGGTAAACTGATCAATCTCTTTTTTCATTCACTTTCCGGGTCGTTTTGGAAAGTTTGGTGTCTCATTAGCCCCAACACAATCACTTGAGCTTTCAATTTCAAAGATCTCTTCCATAACACTTCTTGATGTATTATCACTTACCTCAGCCCTTCCACGAGGCAAGTTGTAATCTGGATCAATGTCAATATCATCACTATCGGCCTCAGAATTGGAACCTGGAGAATACGCAGTCTGTTGACACTTGTAGATGAGCTTTTTTACAATAGATAAACCCAATATTAGGATGCAGCCACTCGATGTGGTGAGTTGAGGATTATCACTGAACTCACTATCAATGCTTGACATCGTCTTGACTATTAACAATTTTCAAAATAGCCGATAAACTTATAAAAAAAACACAGACGTAGTTCGGGAGAAGTTCAAACTCGACACGAGCGCCGCAGCGGCAAACGTAAACATTAGAAAAGACCGGCTGGCAAACGATTCGTTCACGAGCATTAGAATTTTCGACAAAATACTATTTTCAGAATGTGCATCGGCAGAGTTTTACTTCTTTCTTGTTAAAATATAATTATATTATTAATTCTAAAATAAAATTTCATTATCTTAAGACTCTAAATATAAAAACATTATTCTTTCACACTGGTATCCCATTAAGAATCGGTTGACTGATAAGTCAACTCCAATGCCGAAGAGTAAGGGTATGTAGGGGTTAGGGGGGGGGACATTAATTTGGTTACTTTCCAATCTTTTACTACAGA
Organism: Palaemon carinicauda; assembly: GCF_036898095.1. Taxonomy (NCBI): domain Eukaryota; kingdom Metazoa; phylum Arthropoda; class Malacostraca; order Decapoda; family Palaemonidae; genus Palaemon; species Palaemon carinicauda. The sequence continues at coordinate 33,723,911 of NC_090741.1, read as the reverse complement.
AAAGAGGTAAACATAATAAAATTTTGTAACTCGAAGAAAAATTCAAGGATTTTCGAATTACATGGATTTAATAATTCTTTCTTCATAAGAATGATAATTCAAAGGTAATCTCGAATTTAAGTTTTTTGCTAACATCCATTTCCACGGTAGAGTGAAGAAGCATTTTAATTATATGTGAGTATTTACATCACACACACAAACACATACACACACATTTATATATATATGTAAATATATATATATATATATATATATATATATATATATATATATATATATATATATATATAAATTATATATACATATATATATAAATTATATATATATATATGTATATATATATATATATATATATATATATATATATATATATATATATATACACACACATATATATATATATATATATATATATGTACATACACACACACATATATATATATATATATATATATATATATATATATATATATATACGTATATATACATATATATATATATATACAATATATATATATATATATATATATATGTATATATATATATATATGTATATATATATATATATATGCAAATACACACACACATATATATATATATATATATATATATATACACACACATATATATATATATATATATATATATATTTAATCTATATAAACATGCATATATATATATATATATATATATATATATATATATATATATATAAGCACGAATGAATATATATATATATATATATATATATATATATATATATATATATATATAAATATATATATATATATGCATGATTATTTAGATTATGTATATAATTTATATAAACATGCATATATATAAATATATATATACATATATATATATATATATATATATATATACATATATATATATATATATATATATATATATACATATATATATATGTATATTATCTATATAAGCATGAATATATATATATATATATATATATATATATATATATATATATATATATATATATATGTATATATATATATATATATATATATTCATGTTTATATAGATAAACATGTATATACATATATATGTATATGATAAATTTTGCACATTTTTACGTGTTTTTCATATTCAAATAAGCCATATATATTTTTGATACATTAATGTCTGGATTCTCTTAACGACCTCGGGATCAGAGCCCCAGGCGAAATCACACAAAGACAAGAGCTTGGCTCTGGCCGGGAATCGAACCCTGGTAGGCAAGCCTGTATAGACAGTGACTAAGCCACTTGGCCAAGTGGCTTAGTCACTGTCTGTACAAGCTTGCCGACCAGGGTTCGATTCCCGGCCGGAGCCAAGCTCTTGTCTTTGTGTGATTTCGCCTGGGGCTCTGATCCCGAGGTCGTTAAGAGAATCCAGACATTAACGTATCAAAAATATATATGGCATATATGAATATATATATATATATATATATATATATATATATATATATATATATATATTTTTATATATATAAAATTAAACTAAATTACTAGTTTTGGCATCCAACTATCCCCATAATGGATGTCTCCCTAACTTTAATTTGGCGTCCAACCCCTCTCTTTGCGACGCCACTGCCATCAAATCCAACAGCTACAATTACAAGCAAACAAATTTATTCAGACAATGGTCTTTGCCTTCCAACTCATATGGCAACAAGTAAGGATTATTAAACTGTATATTTAATCAAGATTAGGACTTCACTGGAGTCGACTAATGAGTTTGAGCGGGACTCGAACCCCAGTCTGGATATCACCAATCAGGAACTTTACAATCAAGATCCATGGAATTCAGATAGAGCAATACTAATCCTATCACAGACATTTATGTAAAAGAAATGTATTAGCGTAATCTATAGGGAAAAGGGAGATAAGGGAGATAGTCTTCGTCTACGGTACAGATACGAATTCATATTGTTAATACACCAAAAATAATAGACAAAAACCAGATAATTAAAAATTAGTTACCAGTGGCAAGCATGCTAACCACTGATAAAAAATAGTTTTTAAGTTCTCAGTATGATGAACAACTATGGAAAATTCTTATATTTAACCCCTATAAAATGATATTGTTCTATGCATAGTACACAAATAATGGTTATTTTCCGAAAAATAATAAAACTTTGTTTGCAAAATGCCCAAATATTTTATTTATGGAATAATATACCTGTCTCCTCTCCATGCGAGGACTGAAGGTACAAAGAGCCTGGACTGTCATTAGACCAACAATGTCACCCATAAAGAATTAAACATCCCTGAACATTATTCTGTATTTCAGTTCCGTTATTCTAATCTAATACGAATAAAGTCTCAACAAAATAATGTAAATGATACAATTATGATAATTTTTCTGCTTCTGTCCCCAAAAATTCCTCCATTCAAAGTAACGTGTCCAGTTTTTTCTCGTTATGTCCAATGTCAATTAGTTCTGTCTTTATTCGAAGGAGACTGAATTCAGTTCGAACTCGGAATTCTTTACAATAAAAACATAACATCGTTTAGAGATGTTTAATTCTTTAAGACGAGATATTTGGAATATCTTATTTTAGTTGTTTATTACTTTTCATATAGTTTATTTCCTTCTTTCCTTTCTTCAATGGGCTATTTTTCCCTGTTGGAGCCCTTGGTAATTAAAAACACATCCAGAATTCTGATCAAAATACTGTTGATATGAAACATTGGTAGTTGTTAAGGGTAATTCATATTGGTAAATAAGTGTAATCATCATTATTAGCTTAGTTAGTAATTAAAAAAACAATATACCACTGAAGCAATTTCCCTTAAGCAATTGCTATGTAACATAGATTGTAATGACCTGTTGCAAAAATCATAAGATTCATTGGAGTAAGTTTCAAGGGAAAGCTATGATTAACATACAGTTGATAAACTTGGGAAAGCTTATGATTGACATACATTATATAAACAGCTGATAAACTAATAAACAGACTAATAGGTAGATGAATTATTAAATAAAAAAAAAAATCAGTAAGGCAAATTTTAGATGGTAAAATCTGAGTTTTGAGGTGGTGGCCAATGTGGTAACGTCCCTAACTGGTGATCGCAAGACTGGGGTTCGAGTGCTACCCAAGCTCGTTGGTTCCTTAGGT
>NC_090741.1:33695781-33715781 GCF_036898095.1 Palaemon carinicauda | reverse complement strand
CCAAGGTCTAACTGATCGGCATAGATAAATGCAAGGTCTATAGACCTAGGATAAATGAATTCTCTCTCTCTCTCTCTCTCTCTCTCTCTCTCTCTCTCTCTCTCTCTCTCTCTCTCTCACCTAGTTTTAGAAATCATGATACTTTTGTTAGAATATACATGGACGTCGACACTTTCTTGTGATATGTTAATGTACACGACCCATCAAAGATGATTGCTAAGTATTTTGATAGATATGCACACACACCACTCCCTCTCACAAGGGTTTTGTGACTGATAAGTAATATATATATATATATATATATATATATATATATATATATATATATATATATATATATATATATATATATATATATATATATATATAATGTGTGTATGATATATATGTATGTATATATTTAGAAATAGTTGAAGACTTGCTCTTTATCATATAGGGGGTAATCTATAATTACTAAGCTATATATTTTATAAAAGGTACCTCCTAGGATAGACTTGTAATTCTTAAATGCCGAGCTATCCATGAAACTCCAAGTAACCACAGAATAAAATCTATCAGGAGTTAATTACAGCAAAGCAAAACTGAAAACTATTATTATAGACACAAACTCCTCCTTAACGTATATCAATTTAGTTATTGCAAATGAAAATGGATTTTTATTTTGACCAAAGATTTGTTTCGCATGAATTAAAGGGACCTCTGTGTCCATTTTACTATTATTATTATTATTATTATTATTATTACTAGCCAAGCTACAACCCTAGTTGGAAAAGCAAGATGCTATAAGCCCAAGGGCTCCAATAGGGAAAAATAGCCAGTGAGACCTTGAGGCAAATAAATCAATGTATTTGCTAAATTAGATAAAATCCCTCTGATTTTATCCAAATACATTTGCATACATTTTCAGATTGATTTATACCCCGGTTCAAACATCATCCAAGGGATAAAATCTGATATTTTAATAACAACGATTATAGATCATAAGTTTTGTTATCTAAAACGTATAATAAAAAACTGCTATCAAAAAAATAATCTGCTTACCATAACTAAAGAGTCTCTTCTACCCTTACCAAGAGGAAAGTAACCAAGGAACAATTACAGTGCAGTACTTAACTCCTTGAGCAATGGAGAATTGTAGGGTAATATCGGTGTTCTAAGGAGTATGAGGACAAAAGAGAATGTGAAAAGAATAGGCCAGACTATTTGGTGTATGTATAGGCAAAGGAAAAGTGAGTCGTATCCAGAGGGAGGAATCCAATGTAGTACCGCCCGGCCTGGAGGACTTACATTAACGTTAATATTATTACTTTCTCTATCTGGGTGGGAGAAATTATCTATTTTCGTTAACCTGCAGCACTTGATTCTTGAATATTTTTTTTTTCTCAGTACTGGACTAATTTTATCACTATTTATTACTGTTATGTAAAGCTTTTATCAATCAGTGTGATATTGTAGCTAATCTAATATGAAAAGCAAAATCTCATACTTCTCATAGACGGTGGAAGTAGTATAAGACACTTTGGGAAATAATAATAATAATAATAATAATAATAATAATAATAATAATAATAATGTCCTTATTAAAAGAACTTTTGTTAATTCTATCATTAAGTGTGGAAGGTGATACAGCAAACTGGAGTTTCGAATAATAATAATAATAATAATAATAATAATAATATTAATAATAATAATTATAACTAGAGGGGCACTCAGTAGAGCACAAACCTTCTCCGCGACAGCTTATTTCTCGACCTTTTGCTCAGCCTTGACCTTTGACCTTAACATGTATTAATTAGCGTGGGTTTTCATACACTCAAATGTGAACCAAGTTTGAAGTCTCTATGACAACGATATCTAAACTTATGGTCGATTACGTGAATTAGACATTTTGCTTAACTGTGATCTTGACCTTTGACCTTGACCTTCAAAAATTTAATCATTTCCTGCTTTTTATATAACAATTAATCTTTGCAAGTATCGTTACTCTACGATTAAAATTGTGGCCATTAAGCTGTTCACAAACAAACAAACTCACACACACAAACAAACACACAAGGAGGGATGAAAACATAACCTCCTTCTAACTTCCTTTCCGGAGGTAATAATAATAATAATAATAATAATAATAATAATAATAATAATAATGATAATAATAATAATAATAATAATACTGTTTTCGAAATTCGTTAATTTCTCACGAAAAGACATAAATTAACAACAGCTTCTATAAAACTAAGAAAGTGACTATACTCAATTCTTTTTTTTTTTTAGTGTGGTGCATTTGGTTAAAATTACCCTGTCCAACCAATCAATTAGCAGGAAACATTTCCGAGCTAAAAGGGCACCCCTGCGAGTCTGTGCACATCTGCCTCACTAAAAAGAATTGATTATACTTTTAAATTTAATTTTTTTTTAATTCTTTTATTAGGAGGCAGTTTCAGGACAGCCCGACAGAATCAGAAAAGTATGTCGGTTTTCTTTTGTTTCACGATGCGATAAAATACGGAGTCGGAAAAAATAGAACAGATTTTCTAGCTAATCCCGTTTCTTTCTTTACATCGAGTTGAGAGTAAAAAAAAAAGTTGAGAGAGAGAGAGAGAGAGAGAGAGAGAGAGAGAGAGAGAGAGAGAGAGAGAGAGAGAGAGAGAGAGAGAGAGATGAAAAGCCTAAACTGAAACTACAAATTTATGAGAGAGAGAGAGAGAGAGAGAGAGAGAGAGAGAGAGAGAGAGAGAGAGAGAGAGAGAGAGAGAGAGAGAGAGAGAGTCTCCATACAAGTACAGAAGTTTCTTCTTCTTGATAAAATCATACAAAAAGGCCAGCTGGTAATATCACATGTTTTACCCAACGAGATTCCTTCTTGTTCAAAGAAATCCTCCGAGATGAAAACATTTGCGAAGAACTCTACCTTTTCATTCCTTCTTCAACGGAATTCTACAGATTAATCCCCTGATAAAATCATATGTTTGATCTGATAAAATCAGATAGTTGATGAAAATCAGCACGAGTCCTAGTCCAAATTAAATCCTACAGGAAGACCAGCTGATAAAAAACAAGATAGTTTACGAAGAGCAGAAGGTTTCCATAACATTTAAACATAAACTGGTAATTTAAACGTCAAAAAAGGGATTAACTAAAAGCTACTGAAGAGTAATACAATACTTCTTATATAATCTATAAAGGATTTAGATTCACGTACACATTTTAAACTAATAGGCCTACACGCGGGCGTAAATTTTTAAAAGGTTTAAAGGCTACTCATGAATGGCAGAGGTAAAGGATAGGGACATTGCCCTATCAAGAAGGACAATGCCCAAGGGACTGACATCTGACCAGCGCCAAACCCTCCTCTCAACCCAAGCTAAGACCAGGGAGGACCAGGCAATGGTTGCTAATGACTCAGCAGACAGACCTAAGGGCTCCCCAAAACCCTCATTCTTAGCTCACGGTGATGATGAGGTTGCAGCAACCGAAGGAACAAACGAGTTTGATCGGGACTCCCTTGTATTAGCAGTACTTTCCAACAGTTTGTTGTTAAATCACTGCTATTTGAGCAACAGTATGATGATAATGAGGTAGAGGAGTAGGGATAAGAAATAGTTGATGATAGAGAGAGAGAGAGAGAGAGAGAGAGAGAGAGAGAGAGAGAGAGAGAGAGAGAGAGAGAGAGAGACATTTCAACAACAGACCAAAGAAAGCCTGTTGCTGTTTAGCTGGATAACCGGGGGACGTCAGTGACAGGATACTCTCTTTCTATCCTGCCTGTCTCGGAACCCCAAACCGAGAGGTAGCCCTGAATTCACTTCCTAGTATTCACTTACAGTATTTCTAATAGTATGAAACTGAATTAGTCGTTTCTCTTAGTCCCTTTGGACTAATTGTAACAACAAATATTGATAATTTAATCATGGATACAAATGTTGACGATTTTATTGAGTTTCTTGAAAACACAACTTAAGATTATAGTTTATAACGAGAATTCTTTTGATGTTACAAAATGAGGTGACATTTTCCATTCAGCTTCAACTGAATATTGTAGTACGATTCTCGTAAACCAAATTAGAATATTGCAAAACCTCTCATCGCTTCACTTGCTGCGTGAAACTGAAGAGTTTGGAAAGCAAGTTTGAGAAAAGGAAGCCGGAATGGAGATATCGTTGAAGGCTGAAAAGAATGCAGTAAAAACTTAGAATTTCATCGTAAACAATATATTTTATATTGTGCGTCAGACTTAGGATCAAACTCTCTTCCTCATAGGTTGTCCAAACTAAATTTCTTTGTCCTTTCCCTTTTCATTATCTTTATCCTTTCCCTTGATACCATCTCTCACTAAGGCCCTCCAGGCAATGATAGCTAACAGAAATTTCTTCATTTCATCATGCATTAAAATTCTGTAATTTATAAACAAATTGTTTTCCATAAATTTTAAAGATAAAAATAATCTCTCTTTATTTACAGAAATTTATAGCTTTAATTGGATAGAATAGGTAAAATTTCCATAGTTTTCAGCAATATTCTGATTCAGTAAAATAATTCTTATTGGTACTCAGCGTGAATATGGATATTTCGGGTGTTCGTTTAGACTCGGTGCCGACAACATCTCGTGGATTATGTGCATCGTAACCTCCCGAAATTTTCACTGTGATTCCCGTAGAGTTCGACCACAATGTCCGTTTTTCATTTAGGAAAAAGTGCATGGAATTATTATCCTTCAAAACACAGACACTGTGAAGACTACTTTAATGGCCAAGCTTGTGACTGTGATAGCTGTGTGGCTTACCAGCAGCGCCGAGCTTACATCTTTAACACCATGGCAGAACATAACTATGCTGTAGACCCAGAAATTTATAATCACCACGTCTCCTGCAACTGTGAGGGTTGCAAAGATGCCTCTGACAAACTTCTCCAGTATGATAAATTCGCTGCTGCCAAGAATGAAAGCAGGAAAAGAAAGAAGACTTCTACATCTTCAACAGCTTCAAATTCAGCCCCACCATCGCCATCAGTGACTCCAAGGACTGAGAGCACAGACTCGTCCTTGTCTGTCCCTACAACTCCTCAGCAATCAGGTGCAACAGCAGTCATTCCTTCTACCTACGAGCCTGAGTCCTCCAATGCCATGGAGACCGAACAAGGGGCCCACTCCACCGACTGCAACTGCACAGACTGCCTCCAGACACTCCTGCAAGAAGCCACTGCCATACAAGAAAACATCCCAGCTACACAGCCAAAGAAGCCTCTGCCAAAGTTTCGACTTTCACAGGCAAACAATGAACTTTCTTATGCCTCTGTTGCTGCCATGGCTGCCAAGCCTGGCATGAAACTCACTGCAAGACCTAACAGGAAAGGTGACCTTATCATCTATCCCAAGGACATTGAGACAGCCAGATTCCTTCAGGAAGACTCCACCTTAACACTGCTGGATCCTGCTTTTATCAGGAAGAAGGCAGTCATTACCAGGTATCCTGTGACGATGCCTATCTCCATTGTTACCTCGTGCAGCAATATTGACTGTGCTGTTCGCTGCACAAGCAAGGATGACGTTCCTGTTAGACGCCTAATTGCCACCTTTATAGGCCCAGTTCCTTCCAAACTGGACTTAGGAGTCTGGGGTATTTTCCCCATCGAGGATTATACACCTGAGCCCCTTCGATGCTACAGATGCCAACGCTTTGGACATCATAAAGAAGAATGCAGAGGCCCCATGATCTGTGGTATCTGCAGCCAGCGACATAGCACAGAAGTGTGCATAAATGCCCATAAAGAAGGACGTCAAACCACATCCAAGTGCCCTAATTGTTCCAAGCCACACCATGCTTGGAATAAGCGCTGCCCAGAGCGTCTCAAGAGGATAGCAGCTATGAAGAATATATCCTCTTCAAACCAGAACAAACCAGCTCCATCCCAGCCACCTAAAGAACAGAGAACTCCTCGCCAGAGAAGACCAACTCAGCCAACTCCTGCTCCTACTTCTACATCTACAATAGCTCCTGCATCTACACCTACAACTGCTCCTAAAAAGGACCAGCAACGACCTGCAACTGTTCCTAAGAAGGATCAGCACCGACCTGCAACTGCTCCCCAAAGGGACCAGCCACGACCTGCAACTGTTCCTAAGAAGGATCAGCACCGTCCTGCAACTGCTCCCCAAAGGGACCAGCAACAACCTTCATCCTCATCCCCTTCCCAAACCTTGACTCAAGCAATTGAGTCTCTCACCTTGCAAGACCTCATACCTATCGCCTTCCAGATCCTTACCAAAGTCCTCTCCCTCTCATCAACCTCCACTTTCCAGCAACTCCTGCAACAGTTCCAGTTCTCAGCCACTGAGCAGAGATAATCCTTCCCCTCTTGCTATCCTCCCCTTCCCAAATCCCTATTCCTAAATGGAGAATAGTTATTACAAGGCTGTTTCCTCATAAGGATACAGCTCTTGTTTTTCCTGTCTCCCACCCTCTTTCCCTGTTAACCTTCTTCTTACCCTATCCTCAGGGGGCCTTTCTCGTGCCAGCTGACCGAGCGCAGCACAGTTTTGGCCCCCTCCCCCTTTTCCATCCCAAGAGCAGGAATAAGCTTCTTTGCTTAAACCTACTCCTTTTCTCTCCTACTAAAACTCCTTCTCTCCTCTCCCAGTCTCTTTTACTTACTGGGACTTGCTACTATCAATACTTTTTTCTCTGACTAAAAACTTTCTTTCGTGGACCTAAAAAGGAGTCCCCTTTTTCGGGTTGCTTTCTGCCCCTTGCCAAGTCTTGTCAAACCTCTCCTTTATCCCTCATACTACATCCTTTTATTCCTTATCCTGCATCCTTTTCCTGTTCCAGACTCATTCCAATCTACCTCTTCTTTTAATAAACTATATTGCTCCTTTAGGAGTTCTCATTCCAGATAGCTATTCTCTTACGGGCTGTCTAGGACAAGAGCCCGTGTCATGCTATAAGGCATGGCAATCTCAAACGAACGAACGAACGAATGGATATTTACGTCATTCTTGATAGGCCTTAATCCATTACTTTATTTTTGATAAATAAAACAAACCTCCAGAATCCTAATAGTAAACAACGGTAGTTGTTAAGGGTAATTGACATTGGTAAATAAGTCCTTTTGAGCTAAGTCTGGGGGTTTGGAGAGCCTATAGGTCTATCTGCTGAGTCATTCGCCGTCTTTGAGACATCCACAATTATTGTTACTCTCTCTCTCTCTCTCTCTCTCTCTCTCTCTCTCTCTCTCTCTCTCTCTCTCTCTCTCTCTCTCTCTCTCTCTGTGCTCATGGACTAGAAAGTCTTTGAGACATCCAAAATCCTTTTAACTCACTCTCTCTCTCTCTCTCTCTCTCTCTCTCTCTCTCTCTCTCTCTCTGTGCTCATGGACTAGAAAGTCTTTGAGACATCCAAAATCCTTGTAACTCTCTCTCTCTCTCTCTCTCTCTCTCTCTCTCTCTCTCTCTCTCTCTCTCTCTCTCTCTCTCTCTCTCTCTCTTTCTCCTCGTATACCAAAGCATATTCAATATTTTTTCATAAAATACAACACAAAAGAATAGACAAAATGTTAATCAAATTCTTATTATAGTTCTCCCAATTCTTCGTTGGTGATTAAGCAGTGAGAACAACAGGTCATAAATGTAGACGCAGAAGTGTTAGAAAATCGATTGAAAAAGGGCAAAACCTCATGATAAGAGAGCAAACCAAAGTACCGAATATTATAAGAACATGTGAGAAAAAGAAATGGACATGGGCAGTGCATATAATGAGAATGACAGATAATAGATGGACATTTAAAAGTCACAGATTGGGTCCCTAGAGATTATAAAAGAAGCAGGGGAACGAAAAGAAGACGATGGGTTGACGAACTTAGAAAATTTGCGGACATAAACTGGCATAGAAAGACCATAAAAAGACGCAAAGTGAAAAGACATGCGTGAGGCCGTTCTGTAGTGGACTAGTCACGGCTGATGATACACACACACACACACGCATACATACATACATAGGCTACATACATACATACATATATATATATATATATATATATATATATATATATATATATATATATGAATATGAATAACTAAACCATTGATAGAAACAAAATAACATCTACATAGAAATATCCATCGCCTTAAAAAAATTTTGAAAGTAATAATTCCATTGGAAATGTCATGTGCATAATACATGATTAATATTTAAAAGGAATTCTCCAGAAAAAGTACTCGAGAAATGTGGTTTTCCGAGACGCATTTGTGTGTGTGAGTGTGTATGTGTGTGTGTTTCAAACGGCTCTGATTTCAATTCGTACCGGAAATGGATTGTTCTAAATCCCAAATCTGAAAAGAATTTCGTCGAAACCTTCTGTTATTTCAATGCTATAAACCTCAATTGTCCTTCGCCCGAGTTCGATCGCCAAGTCCGCTGCATGAGTTACTTGATAATAAAAGTAATATATTATAATAATAATTGTCTTTATCTTCCCATCCAGTCTCAACTTTTCCTTCAAACTGCAAAGCCGAAAGTTGAACGTCTTCAGCACATTCTGACTAAAATTCATAAATCAAGTCACGTATTATTATTATTATTATTATTATTATTATTATTATTATTATTATTATTGTTATTATTATTGTTATTATTGTTGTTGTTATTATTATTATTATTATTATTATGGTGATGATAATGATGAGTTACTAGGGTCTTTTGAAACGAGAAGAGAAGATAATTTTTCGCAAGTCCTATACGGCTTCGGAAGAAAACTTTCCCGGATCTCCAAATGGCGCCAGAAGAAGTAGCCATAGACTAAGCATGAAGTTCTGAATGACTCCAGAACAACATCTCTGTACGGCTTCTGAAGAAAATTTTCTCGTATCTCCAAATGGCTTCAGAAGGAATAGCCATAGACTTAGCGTGGAGTTCTGAATGAGTACAGAAAAGAATCTTCCCGGAAGTCCCTGAACGACATCTCAAGTAAATTTTCCTGGATCTCCAAAAGTCTTCAAAAGACATCACCGTAGACTTAGCGTAGAGTTCTCAATGACTTTAGAACAGAACCTTCCCGTAGTAGTTCTGAACGGCTCGGCCGCGAACTACAAATGCCTTCTGAAGACCTCATTTCTATTTTTTTTTCAAATGAAGCTTCCTTCAACTCTCAGGATCTGTATATAGCTATACATGTTTACGCAGTGAACTTTCTTATGTTGTTATTGGACACTTTCCGAACACCACTAGGAGGAGGATTCCACTTAACTCAAGAGTTACAACTACAACACCAACTGGAGGCCATTAGGAACACCTTCATTTACATATGATTTTGGTAGTTGCTGGGCCTTGGAGATCATAGAGTACGTGCTTTGACGGATCCTTTGCTTTGGCTTTTTCGACGATGCCCTATAAATGGAGACTAATGAAAAAAAGAAAAAAAACTACGAGGCTTTATATTGGCGCAAAGACGGATTGAGGGAAATGAAGACGGAGGCAGAATGATTCAACTGAGCAGCATTGGAAAATATAATGTGTTGCTCGTCGTTTACTTTGGCATGATAGCGTGTATGCAGAGAAATCGATGGCATTCTTGTCTCTAACCATCGCTCTGGAATCTGACGAACTGAAAACACACGGCAATGAAATCTCTCTCGAAATCCCAAAGGAACCTGACGAACTAAGGAAAAAAACTAGAAAAATGAAAGGGACAGAAGAGAACAACAACAAAAAGACTATAAATAAAAAGGTCAAATACTTTCTAATGCTAGAAGCAAGGCAGCTAAAAACATTGGTCAAAGAGCTTTGATTGTTAGAGGTAAGGTACTTAAAATAGAGGTCAAAGAACCTTCAATGCTGGAAGTATGGCTCAGAGAAATAGAGGTCAAAGAACCTTCAATGCAAGAAGAAAGGCACAAAGAAAGAGAGGTCAAAGAACCTTCAATGCTAGAAGTATGGCGCATAGAAATAGAGGTCAAAGAACCTCCAATGCAAGAAGTATGGCACATAGAAATACAGGTTAAAGAACCTTCAATGCTAGAAGTATGGCACATAGAAATAAAGGTCAAAGAACCTTCAATGCTAGAAGTATGGCACATAGAAATAGAGGTCAAAGAACCTTCAATGCTGGGAGTATGGCATATAGAAATAGAGGTCAAAGAACCTTCAATGCTGGAAGTATAGAAAATAGAAATAGAGATTAAAAAACCTTCAATGCTAGAAGTATTGCACATAGAAATAGAGGTCAAAGGACCTTCATTGCTAGAAGTATGGCACGTAGAAATAGAGGTCAAAGGGCCTTCAATGCTAGAAGTATGGCACATAGAAATAGAGGTCAAAGAGCTTTCAATGCCTGAAGTATGGCCCATAGAAATAGAGGTCAAAGAACCTTCAATGCTAGAAGTATGGCACATAGAAATAGAGGTCAAAGAACCTTCAATGCTAGAAGTATGGCACATAGAAATAAAGGTCAAAGAACCTTCAGTGCTAGAAGTATGGCACATAGAAATAGAGGACAAAGGACCTTCAATTCTAGAAGTATTGCACGTAGAAATAGACGTCAAAGAACCTTCGGTGCTAGAAGTATGGCACATAAAAATAGATGTCAAAGAACCTTCAATGCTAGAAGTATGGCACATAGAAATAGAGGACAAAGGACCTTCAATGCTAAAAGTATGGCACATAGAAATAGAGGTTAAAGAACCCATAATGATAGAAGTATATCACCTCGATGTAAGACGTCAAATAACCTCTAATGCTAGAAGTAAGGCACCTAGAAATAAGAAGTTTAAGGACCTCTAATGCCAGAAATATGGCACCTCGAAATAAGAGGTCAAAGAACCCCTAATGCTAAAAGTGTGCCATATAGAAATAGAGGTGAAAAAAAAACCACTAATGCCAGAAGTAAGGCCCCTTGAAATAAGAGGTCAAAGAACCTTTAATTCTAGAAGTTTGGCACCTCAAAATTAGAGGTCAAAGAACCTCTAAAGCCAGAAGTACGGCACTTCGCTGACACTTCGAAATAAGAAGTCAAAGAACCCCTACTGCTAGAAGTATGGCACCTAGAAATAAGAGGTAAAAGAACCCCTATTGATAGAAGGGCACCTCAAAATCAGAGGTAATATTGCTCGATCTCAGTGCTGCTTTTGATAGTTGTGTATGAATTGCTATTAAATGATCTACGGTCCATCAACGTTGAAGATCAAGCTTTCGAATACCTAAAAGACTACTAAGTTGGTAGAAATTACTGTATACAAACTCTTATTCATCATATGAACCCTTAAACGTAGGGGCACCCCAGGGGAGTGTACTTGGCCCAATCTTATTCTACATCTATACTATTGGTCTATCGAAAATACTACAGTGTCATGGTGTGAAGTTCAAACTATTTGCGGATGACACACAATTTCACTTCTCCATAAATGATATAGATGACACTACTGAAACTCTCAACCGAATCCTTGATAGTGTAAGAGAATGTGTGACATTTAAACAACTAAAATTAAATGAGAACAAAACTGAATTCATGGTGGTGGGTAAGAGAAACAGCGTGAGAAACTTGGGTGATATTCAAATGAACATAAATAATGGCTCAGTACCAATATCTAGTAAAGTTCGGGATCTAGGTGTATTTCTTAACTGTAACCTGTCTCTCAATGTCCAAATAAATAATGCAATAAAAACTGCTTGTTATCATCTAAGTAATATTGCTTTTATAAAATAAAATTACCTGGACGAAAATTCTGTAAACAAACTTGTGATAAACTGTGTTATTACCAAGATTTACTACTGCAACCCTATTACAATTTACCAAAAGTGCAACTTAAGAAATTATAAACAGAGGAGCAAGACTGATAAAATGTCTACCACTTAGAAAAAAGATTACCCCTAAACTAATTGATTTACACTAGCGGCCGATAAAAGAGAGAATTAAATCTAAAATATGTACAATAACCAACCAAGTTATCAGAACCAGTCGTCCAAAATACTTAAGAGAATTGCTACATATTGCGCAGCCAACAAATCGTGTCGACACGAGAATAGTTACAGATGGCTTCAAACTATTGGAACCTAGATATATGTCTACTGTAGGCTCTAGAGCCTTTAAATATGTGGCCCTGAGGCTATATAATAAGCTCCCACGAGACATTCAAATGATTGAAGACATTAAGGCTTTCAAGAGGAAACTGAAGACTTTCTTATTTCAACAGTCATACAACAGTGACGATTTAACAGTAAATGAACAATACGCAATATGAAACGTTAAATGCTCTGAATAAACAAGGTAAAGCGACATTGGAGGTCCTGTAGAGAGTGGGGTTCCACTGCTGTATGGGACCAAAAAAGCAGCCGTCCAAGTAAAGTTAATAAAGTAAGAGATGAAACATTAAAAGCCATTGTCTAACCATTCCAGGCAGATTCAAGACACTTTTTCTGCTTATCATTTTCATCATCTCCTACTACGTCTATTGACGCAAAGGGCCTCGGTTAAATTTCGCCAGTCGTCTCTATATTGAGCTTTTATATCACTACTTCCCCATTTATCATCTCCCACTTCATGTTTCAGTCTTCAGCCATGTAGGCCCGGGTCTTCCAACTCGTCTATTGCCTTGTGGAGCCCAGTAGAAAGTTTGGTGAATTAATCTCTCATGGGGAGTGCGAACAGCATGCCCAAACCATCTCCATCTACCCCTCACCATGATCTCATCCACATATGCACTCGCGTAATCTCTTTTATAGTTTGATTTCTAATCCTGTCCTGCCATTTACCTCCCAATATTCTTCTGAAGGCTTTGTTATCAAATCTACAAAATCTGTTGGATATTGTTTCACTTATTATAGCCCGATTTTTATATGTAATTTCAGGTGATTTGATTTCCAAATTTTACTTAACGTAGCCATTGTCTGATTTACTTTTTTCAATCTTTCATTAAACTAAAATTATAAAGGTCCTATATTAGAGATTATCGTTACTACATATCTAAATAATTCCACCTTATTAATCCTTTCTCCTTCCAATGATATTTTCTCTTCCCTTGCATATTCCGTTCTCATCCCCTTGTCTTTCTTCTATTTATCTTGAGCCCAACCTCATGTGATATTTCATGAATTCTGGTAAGCGAGCTTTACACATTCAAAATATCTAAGATATGTTTGATATGAGAGATAGACTGTGCCAAATTGTAAGGCCTTTTGAGTGTGCTACATAATCTAATGATGATTTCAAATGTGTTGTTTAAAGTATAACTGATATGCTTACAAGCTATACAACTTGACGTTGCATTGTATTAAAATTCCTATTATAGACTCACTGCCCACAAAATGAAAAGAAAAATTCGATGTACAACGTTCAGCACCATAGCCTCTAATTTTGTTACAGAACTAATATTACAGATACAACATCAATGTTGCTACTGATCTTGTACCAACAAGACTTTTTAGAATTGTCTTAATGTAGAAATCTAGTTAGGGCTACATCTTCTGTTTCCTTATCCTTGTAGATATCAATTTTATTGATGCAGTACTCAAACAGGTGGTCAACGGCTCGCCCCGCCCATTAGCCTTCTTCAGCAGAAAACTGTCCAAGACAGAATCGGGTTATTCTACCTTCGATCGCGAATTGCTGGCGGTGCACTTGGCTGTCTATCACTTTCGCCATTTCTTTGAAGGTACGCCCTTCGTCATTCGCTCAGACCACATGCCTCTGGTGCACGCCTTCACTCGACAGTCTGACGCCTGGTCCGCCCGTCAACGCCGACATCTCTCCGCCATGGCTGAATACAATAATTGCACCCTCCAACACCTCCCTGGGAAAATGAGTCCCGTTGCCGATGCCCTGTTAAGAAACACGTTGGCTGCCGTTCAACTGGGATTAGATTACAACGCCTTGGCTGAAGCCCAACGACAGTAACCAGAGTATCAAGCATGTAGAACATCCTGCTCATCCCTCCGTTGGGAAGACATCCCCCTAAACAACTCCAACACCACCCTCCTCTGTGACGTCAGTATTGGTAGACCGCGACCTTGGATTCCTGCTCCCATGAGCCGACAGGTGTTTGATTTCATTCACGGCCTTTCACATCCCTTGTGCCGTTCTATTGCACAGCTGCTGAAGAAGAAGTTCATGTGGCACTGCATTGCTAAGGATGTTAAGGATTTGGTCCGCGCCTGTACTTCTTGCCAAACTTCCAAAGTAAATCGACACACGGATTCAGGAGTGGGCACCTTTCCTTAACCTCAGCGTCGTTTCTCCCACATTCACGTCGATGTTGTAGGCCCCCTACCCACAACACAAGGACATCGTTACCTGTTTACCTTCATCAACCGCTCCAATAGTTGGCCTGAACCCATTCCCATGGAAACTACAACGTCCGCCTCATGTACATCTGCCTTACTCTCAGGATGGATTGCAATATTTGGTATCCCTGAGCATATTACTTCTGGCAGGGGTACCACTTTCACCTCTCAATTGTGGACATCATTAGCAAATCTCCTGGGCATCACCCTATATCAGACAACTGCCTACAACCCCGCTGCCAATGGAATGGTTGAACGTTTTCATCGCACCCTCAGAGCAGCTTTGATGTCCCGCTGCAAGGATTCCAACTGGTCTACTCAGCTTCCCTGGGTCCTCCTGGGACTAAGGACCACTCCAAAAGATGCCCTCGACGTCTCGGCAGCTGAAATGGTGTATGGTGACCCGTTGGTCATCCCTGCCTAATTTTTTTCTTCTGAAACCTCCTCCGACGATCTCCAGCGCATACGTCATGTCGAGGGAAAATTTATTCCATGCCGCCAGACTTACAAGCTCCCACCGAAGCATCTCATTAAGCATTTATTAGAACATTATTCCTTGAAACCTTTACTCACTGGGCTATTTTTCCCTGTTGGAGCCATTAGGCTTATACCATCCTGCTTTTCCGAGTAGGGTTATAGCTTAGATAATAATAATAATGAAAGCTTTGTACGTAACCCATTCAAAACATCACAGTAGTTTACAGCAGGAAGATTAGGATTAAAAGACTCCTCATTAATAAACTATAATCCTGATTTTGCATCCAAGACCGCAATTCAAAATAACAACATTTGTATCCATAATCAATATTTGATGTTACTCTTACTCCAAAGGCTAGGGAGAGGCTAACCATGATCAATGCCCAAGCCTCCTCTCCAACCAAGCTGGGAGGAGGACCAGGCAATGGCTGGTGATGACAAACCCCCCCCCCCCCCATCCTTAGCTCACAAGGATAGTGACGTTGCAGCGACTAAAGAAACTAGCGAGTTTGAGCGGGATTTGAACCTCAGTGTGGCAATAACCAGGCAAGGATGCTACCACTACGCCACCATATCTAATCAGGTCCCAGTAGAAATATAGAATGAAAGACAACATAAATCTATGAAACAAAAGAAACAATTGCTTTAGAAAAAGGTAAACATGAATGAGGTCTATCGCACAGGGCATTACTAAATTACATCTTCTATTTTACCAAGTAGTTTCGTGTATCGATATGAAAATAAGAAATTAATTTTAGCAAGTTAAAAGAATGGTAATAAATGGATTATCTAATCTTTGCGATAGATATATTTTGAAGGTACGAAAAGAATTGAAACACTTATTTTACAATAATAGTAGACTTTCCGTAAATGCCGGTTTCAATAAAACATAATTTATGAATATTCAAGCCTGTTAACTACCTCACTTATTTCGCAAAAAGAAAATTTCACGATTCATTCATTGATAAAGCAAGTCTTTACAAGATTTCAGTCATAAGTGTGAATCTAAAGTACTTTGTTAAAGATAACAATTCAGGTCCACCAATCTCGTCAGAAAAATTTATGGTTTTGTCCCAATCTTATGAGATATAAGACTTGGCTAAGTTGTAAGGTTGATAAGTTTCTTATAGATAACTAAACCAGCTTATAAAATCGTATATATGACACTACGAATCTAGCTTTGTTTTTCAAATAATTTACCGTGGAAAATATTTTAATCAAACACTTCGTTACACTCCTGTTGGAGCCCTTGGGCTTTTAACATCCTGCTTTTCTAACTAGGGTTGTAGATTATCAAGTAGTAGTAGTAATAATAATAATAATAATAATAATAGTATAACTAGAAAAGCACTCTGAGAGTGCACCCCTCCGTCACGGCAGCTTATTTCTAGAAACCAGATTGCCTTTCCTAAAATCAATTTAGATCGTAGGCGTCTTGGAGATCTGTGTGACAACCATGTCTGAACTTGAGGTTAAGGTTAAGGTTAATTCGGTCGACCTTTTGCTCGACCTTGACCTTGAATTTTGACCTAAGGCTTTCAAAATTGCATAACTTCCACGTTTTATCATAATAATTAAACCCTGAAAGCTTCACTATCTATGAGTAGAATTGTGGCCAGGAAGTTGTTCATAAACAAACAAACGGACAAACAGGGGCGAAAACATTCTCTCTTCCCAACTTCGTTGTAGGAGGTAATAATAAGAATAATAGTAGAAGGTTATACAAGTAATGGAACGTTTGGCAAAGTCTTGATATCAATAGAATAAATAATCATAAGTGAATACTCACATCATCATAGTTCTTGAAGTCGCAATCAAGATGGCTGCCAGTAAGCCTACAGAAAGGAGAACCTTCCGTGACCTGAGCAGCTGCGATTGCCTTTGCTGACATCAGCAAAATGAGGAAGGGACTCCAAATGATTGACATGACGGACCACCTGTAAATAGAAAGAGAGAAGAATTTTAGTTCTTTCTTTCAATGCATCGATGAAGATGAACGGACAACAATAGTGATAATTCTATTCAAGAAAATTGGAGGGTTGACGTTTGTCTGATCCAAATGGAGATATTGATTTGCCTATTAAAAGAAGATATGGAAATGAGGATGTGGTGGCTTTTGGTGATGCCTTTTGCCTTATATTTTCCCTAGGTATTACATTACACCTACACACACAAACAAACATACATACACACACACACTATATATATATATATATATATATATATATATATATATAAATGTATATATATATATATATATATATGTATATATATAAATGTAAATATACATATATATATATATATATATATATATATATATATATA
Source organism: Palaemon carinicauda (assembly GCF_036898095.1). Lineage (NCBI taxonomy): Eukaryota > Metazoa > Arthropoda > Malacostraca > Decapoda > Palaemonidae > Palaemon > Palaemon carinicauda. The sequence continues at coordinate 33,698,715 of NC_090741.1, read as the reverse complement.
TTACTTATAAATATATGTATATATACACCTAGATATTTATATATACACAGTATATATATATATATATATATATATATATATATATATATATATATACATATATATGCAATAAAAAGATTATAAACTGTGTTGGTAAGATATTGAAAAAGAACTCTTCGAAAGCATATTATAACCACAACATTTATTGCAGTTTTCCCAAAGAAAAAACCTAAAAGTCTACGAAGAATAAACCACAATTTATGAGCATCCGGAAGGACAATTTACCTCACTTTTGCGGAATTCACAACTGACAACAAGTTTGAATTTATGAAAATTTATGGAAAAAAAAATAGAGGAAAAGGGTATTGTTTTTCAGCGCCATTTGTAATTATTTTTTTAGGATTTATTTTAATAATCATCATCATCATCATTATTATTATTATTATTATTATTATTATTATTATTATTATTATTATCATTATTGTTATTATCATTATTACCTAAGCTAGAAGCCTAGTTGGAGAAGCAGAATGTTATAAACCCAAGGGCCCCAACAGCAAAAAATAACCAAGCGAGGAAAGGAAATAGACAAACTACAAGAGAAGTAATGAACAATTAAAATGAAATATTTTCAGAACAGTAACAACATTAAAATATACCTTTCATATATAAACTATAAATAGAGACTTATAAGGATTTTTTTTTTAGTTTGTAGTTTTTAAGATAACTTTCTCATATAATGTTTCAGAAAATGTTTCTTTCGTATTGTCTACATCTTTTGTTCTTGAAGTTTATATACTTCCTTTTCTCACTGGGCTATTTTTCCTTGTTGGAGCGCTTGGGCTTATAACATCCAGCTTTCCCAACTAGGGTTGTAGCTTACCTAATAATAATAATAATAATAATAATAATAATCTCATTGAACCTATTTGATACAATGGCTATAATTTCTGTCTATATTTCATGATAATCAAAATAAAATATCAAACATTTTATCTGTTATAAAGTTAACTAATGAATATTTTGATGCCTTTTCTCTCATTATCCCTTATGCTTTGTAAATTCGTTGCTAATCACAATTTCTGTATATCTTTATTCTTTTTATTTTCTTACTTTCTAGTTACGTACTCACTGAAATTTGCACTAATATAAAACTATAACTAAGAACAATTTGTAGTTGACATTTTCGAACAAATATGTTTAACAACTTCTCAAAGTCAAAGACACTCGAGAAAATATAAAGGCTTTCTTTGCAAAAATCTGTCAGGAAATTGAAGTATAGTTATTCTAGAACTCAATCGCTGTCTCCAGTTTCTATCTGTTGAATAGTTTCTTTTTTTTATTTGCATATCATCTAATAAAGACTTGTGGGTTAGAGAATTAATTTCGTCCAAACCAGGAACCTGATAAGATTAGACTCAAATGATTCAATATCACTATCAAAGTAATCCTGCGATTATGATAAAGTTAATGCATAAAGCATATGAATCTTGAAGATAAATGGCATGGGCAAGTCGGGTTAAGGGGTGGGTTTAAAGGCTTAAAAGTTTAATGGCCATTCTTGAATAGCAGAGGCAAGGGACAGTGACATTGCCCTGGTTAGTAGAACAATGACCTAGGAACTGATCGTATATACATATGGTCAGCGCCCAAGCCCCTCTCCACCCAAACTAGGACCAGGGAGGTCCAGGCAATGGCTGCTGATGACTCAGCAGGTAGAACTATAGTCTCCCCCCTCCAAAAAAAAAACATCCTTAGCTCACACGGATAGTGCGGTTGGAGACACTATAGGAAACTATCGAACTTGAGGTTGACTCCAACCCCAGTCAGGTAAAACGCCCGGTAGGGACGTTTCCAATGGGACGGATATGGGAAGAAGACAATATCTCAGAAGCAAAATAGAATAATTGACTCTATAAACACATACGTTGCAAAATCAGTGATAAAGAATGTAGCTCTGTAGGGTGTAGCTCAGTATTCGCTACAAAGATAAGGAACAAAGTCATCTTCTATTGTACGTATTTGAATTTAGTGATAAAGAATGAAGTATTCATTTCTCTTGATTCAAACTAAGAAGAGCATAACAAGACAAGGAACTGGTCACACGTGCTGCCATCTAGCCACACCCATCCCATTATAGTGTAAATTCAATATATTCATACAATATATTTTGTCAACCCTAATGTGCACTTTTGTAATCATGTCCTTATCAGCGATGCCATAAAGAAAATTTGCCTTTAATATCAGTAAAATAATTGTTAGGCTAAACAGTGAAACAGAGAACTTCAACGTCCCTCATTGCTTTTTGAAAAATATGCTATTGATTGATAGATTACTTACCTCAATACACTACACATGTTTCCCGTGAATGATACACGGCTAAATCCTCACAGGTTCTGGGGAATGACGAGTACTAGACTTTAAATTATTTTTCGAGGTAACACAAACAAACAAACAAACAAACATACACATACAAACAGATATCCTTTGCAAAACAGAAGGAATCATAGATTGCTGAAATTTGATACAGTGCCCAAAAGATAAAGAGAAATTCAAAAAGATAGCTTTATCATCTATGATACATGGCTAGTAATGTATTGTTTTTAATAATTAACTTCTGAGAACTAACACAATAGAATAGACAATCAATTGCCTATTACTCATCCTGATCAGCCTCTGTTTTTCCTTGGACCAATGCTGAAACTCACCAGGAAAGTAGAGATTGAAATACCTTAAAAGATCAATAAGAAAAACTTAGAGTAGAATCACACTCTTTACGTAACTTCCAGAGTTGAACTAAACAGAAATCAAATCCACAGCAGCTTTTAAAAGCTTCTGCAGGATCATTGCTTTGTTATCTGTAGTAGGAATGGAATTAACCTTTTGCTGATTTTTCCCTCCTGTTATCATACTTATCATAATTTTCTCCAGTCTTCATATTTTTAGTATTCTCGA
>NC_090741.1:33683281-33690781 GCF_036898095.1 Palaemon carinicauda | reverse complement strand
TTCATGCATAGTAAATAGATATTATTTAATCTACAAATAATAATAAAACATTATTCGTAAAATGACCCAATATTTCTTTATGGGATAATATGTCATTCTCCAGCGAGGACTGAAGGTACCAAGAGCCTGGACTGTCATTAGACCAATAATGTTACCCTTAAAGAAGGAAACATCCCTAAACATTATTCTCTTTTCATCATAAATAATTCTGAGGCCAAACTGTATTTTAATTCCGTTATTCCGATCTAATATGAATAAAGCCTCAACAAACTTATATAAATGATACAATTGAGATAATTTCTTTGCCTGTTTTCGTTTCATCTCTTTCCCAAAAGTTTTTCTCCATTCAAAGTAAGTGTCCAGTTTCTTCTCGTTATGTAAAATATCAATTATTTCAGTCTTTATTGAAATGAAACTGAAATAACTGAATTCAGTTTGAACTTAAAATTAGTACAATGAAAATATAATATCGTATAGAAATGATTACTTCTTTATAATGTGATAGCTGACCTTATGGGAGTAAGGCCGATGTTGACAATTATCCCATAATAAAAATATTTGATCATTTATTAATTACTATTTCTATTTTATTTTTTTATATAAATCTAAAAATTAGAAAATATATCTTTATATACAGAAATTTATAGCTTTGAATGGAAAGAATATGAAAAATTTCCATAGTTGTCAGCAATATTAAGATTCAGTAAAATATTTTTTGGGTAGTCACCGTAATCCGGAACTTTTCTAAGGTACTCCGTTCACATTACTCACTTTATTTTTGGTGATTAAAACACCAACATAATATATATCGATAATATTAATATCAAATGGTGGTTACATACTGAAATGTCTCCTTTTCATAATTATTATATTTATATATATATATATGTATATATAAATATATATATATATATATATATATATATATATAGAGAGAGAGAGAGAGAGAGAGAGAGAGAGAGAGAGAGAGAGAGAGAGAGAGAGAGAGAGAGAGAGAGATACATACACACACACACACACACACACACATATATATATATATATATATATATATATATATATATATATATGTGTGTGTGTGTGTGTGTGTGTATGTATGTGTGTGTGTGGGTGTGTGCGTGTAATTATACGACACATTATAATTATCCAGTGGTGTAACCCTCTGACATATATAAATATCCTCTTAACACAAAATTACGTAACGCCACTACATAATTACAAATTCTTCTATGATATCAATTTTTAGAAGTTACAACCCTAATTGGTAAAACAGGATGCAAAAAGCCCAAGGGATCCAACAGAAAAAAATAGCCTGAGACAAGAAACAAGGGATAAAGTACAAAATATGTAATAACAATCAAAATAAAATATCTTAATAAAGGATCCAACAACTCTCTTGCGGTAGCATCTCAACGGGTAGCTGGTCCCCTATCCTATTAGCTCTGACTAATTGTAAAGTTTGAGATCTTAATATGACCAACAGTCAACTACGCCACAGGAATGAAAAAAGTTGTTTTAAAACAACTCTTCAATAATGAAGTCACAAATGGCCACCCTTTTGTAGCATTCCATTGAATTCTTATCATAGTGAACTAATCAACTCTCTCTCTCTCTCTCTCTCTCTCTCTCTCTCTCTCTCTCTCTCTCTCTCTCTCTCTCTCTCTCTCTCTCTCTCTCTCTCTCCTTCTGTCTTCATCATCATCTACTAGGCCTATTGACGCAAAGGGCCTCGGTTAGATTTCGCCAGTCGTCTCTATCAGGAGCTTTTAAATCAAGGCAACTCTTCTAGTGCCTTGTGGAGCCCTGTAGCATACGAAGAACATGCCCAACCCGTCATCATATACGCTGTCTATAAATAGCTTTCCTTAAAGTTTATTCTACATTCAAAGTAACGTGTTTATTTTCATCTTGTTAATTCCAATATCAATTATTTCTGTCTTTATTCGAATCTGACTGAAATAACTGAATTCAGTTTGAGCTTAGAATTCTTAATAATGAAAACATAATATTGTTCAGGGATATTTACTTCTTCATAATGAGATATTTGAAATATTTTATATCATTTGTTTATTGCTTTTCATATAGTCTATTTCCTTATTTCCTTTCCTCAATGGCCTATTTTTCCCTATTGGAGCCCTTTGGCTTATAGCATATTTATTTTCCAACTAGGGCTGTGGCTTGGCTAATAATAATAATAATAATAATAATAATAATAATAATAATAATAATAATAATACTAATAATAATAATAATAATAATAATAGCTGGCCTTATGACAGACCCGGTGTAAAGGATTCAAGTTACCCCCCGTTTCAAATTACCCCCGGTAACTTGAAACCGGTTTCAGATTACCGGGGGGGGGGGGGTAGTTTGAAACCGGTTTCAAGTTACCCCCTCTTTTTTCAAGTTACCCCCTCATCAGAATGATAAATAATTCATGTGACATCGCAAATATGTATTATGCATTTATTGTTGGCTTCGCAGCAGTAGGAAAAGTAGTTTAATCTGGTATTTAAGACCAAAAATTGTGTATTAGTGAATTATATGACACGTTAAAAGTCACAGACTGTAATTCAAGGTTCTGTGATAAAGGCGAGGTAAAATTTTATTTTGTTTCTGTTCGTGTGATTGTTGATATTTTCTTATTTAAGACCTAAAGTGTCATATAATTCTCTAATTCACAATATTTGAAGTAACAGACTTTCATTTAAGGTTTAGTGATCACGGCGAGGTAAAACTTTATTTTATTTCAGTGTGCGCGTGATTGTCGAGATTTTATTTTTTTTTTAATTTTTAATTAACTGGCCTTACCTTTCAATTAAACACAAACTATGACGCATCTAACTTTATACAAAACAATTATTAAGTAAAAAAAGATAGATATTACCCGTAAAAATATTTGAAATCAAAATCATCATAATGAACCCTGTTTTAGCATTACATGGAAAAAAATATTTACTAAATTAAATATTAAGAAAAAAAATGGGAAAATGGTAATGAAATTGTTAAATTTGGAATTGACCAAACAATCAAACGTGTCACAGATGCAGCCAACTTATAAAAAACGACTTTGTTTCAGGTTTGTAAGATAAATTGGGTCAAGGGTATTAAGCATACTGATAACATTATAAAGGAAGACATGAAAATGGTCTGAATGAACTAATTTATTGAATCTTTTGTGATAGCACTAACTTCATCTGACGAAGTCACCATAACCACGTTTGCTAATATAACCTTTGTTGTAAAGAAATTAATTTTGTCGATTAATTAAATAAATTCTAAAACGATACAATCACCTACGTAAATATACCATATTAATCATAGTTAATTAAATCCTTTGTAAAGAATCCTGTCTTTTAATAATCAATCAGAATTGAGAAATGAATTCGTTTGATATCAAAATTAAGATTATTTCTGTTAGTATGATAATCGTGTTATAACAATTTTGCTATTTGTTATATTTAAGAGTTTCAACTTGTCACCACGTGGGTGCAAACAAAAAGAACGAAGGAAACAATTTAGGGAGAGTATCAAATTAAAGGATTATATTCTTAGACCGTTCAAATCTGGGTGAATGACTTATTAGTTGACCCTTTCCTCCTATTCTTGGCTCGCCCATAGATTAAAGCGGCTAAGCCAGGTGTGCTTTGAAAATGACCCAAGAGAACTGGCAATGCCGCTATTGGGCTCCGAGTTTGCTCTTAAAATGGTTTGACCATACCCATAGTTGTAATATAACAATAGAACTCCTTGTGTCCATATATCTCTTTGTTTATTCATTTATTCTGTCACTGATAATGCATAGTAACTTCGTATTATTTGGATGCTATGCACGTAAAAAATAAAAGCTCAAATATAAATTACCAACATGCATGTCGTCGTGCAGACAGAATTAACGTTGTGTAAGCTACTGTTAGCTCGATTCATTTTAAACCAGAGGACATTAAAGATGGTATGAAGTCTCGATTACTAGGTATTGCTGTTTTGTCATTTGATGAAATGAGTAATAAGAAAGAATGGAGCTATGACAAAGGGCCAGAAGTGTTATATAAACCGCATGGAAATGTACAGGTGACCATGTGGCGAGGTCTTTTTTTTTTCTTTATGATACATTTCAGGTAAAATTCTTAAACATTTATCACTCAGTTTTTCAATAATTTTCCATTTCGAGATCAACAACAGAGAAAAAAAATCCATACACGAATCCATCACTTACTATTCTGGAAGATGGTTTAAATAGGATTTGATTTAGCCTGCCTTTAGGCTAAAATCAGTAACAACAGTTGTGAGATTAACACAAGCTGTGTTCAATGTCATCCATAGAGGGCTATAAAGTGTAACGACTTTTCCGTAGTCCAGGTGTTTTCGTATACAAACAACCAATGTAAGTACAGTAGAAGCAAACAGCATGTACTGTACCATGTTTTATTAAAACTGTTATAATTGCTTACAATCTTGCTTTATTAAAAGTGTCAATTATTTACAGATATCATGAATGATATAGTATTTACAACATACATACAAATACATATACATGTATTATATGCATATATATATATATATATATATATATATATATATATATGTATATGTATGTATATATATATATACATATGATCAATATGTTGATTATACCTTATATAATATTTGCTTGCAATATAATTATGAAATATTTCAAATAATGGAAAAAATAACCGTCAAAATTAAATTTCACCTCGTCTTCCTGTCTCGGTCAAATATGCACCCATGACTGATAATAGAATATCCGACATTTATTAGCTAAGATATAAACATAAGACGGATAAAGGCTGGATATTAATAAACGATACCAATAGGTGAAACAGTACATGTATATACATATTACCTAATGATTGTGTTGACCGTGATCAAAAGCAATTTATTAATATTCATAAATGATGAGATCCTGCGCAAAAACGAGGGGGGTAATTTGAAACCAAGGGGGTAGCATAAAACCGGTTTCAAATTACCCCCGGGGGTAGCTTGAAACCGGTATCAAGTTACCCCCCGGTAGTTTGAATCCGGTTTCAAATTACCGGGGGGTAAGATTTGGAGGGGGTAATTTCAAACCGGTACACCGGTGTAACGGTCTGGTTTTTCCCGTCCGAAATTCCCCCCGGGGGAAATATGGCCTGTGATATATATACCCCCGGGGGAACTTTGTCCTAGGATAATATTCCCCCCTCTGGGCCAAGATTCCCCCTTTGCTTGGTGGAAGTAACCATTAATTTTTTTTTTCGTTTGCCATGGAAATCAAATTAAATGGGATTTCATAGAAAAGCAGCACAAATTACAAGACAATGAAAGGTTACATTTAGGCAATTAATTGAGGTCACAACATATTGCTTGGATAAAAACAAAATTAATTTCAAACGTGCTGCTCAGTTTCTTGGTGAATCCGTATCAAACCCCTTGCAATATTGCTTAAAAAACAAGCTTCCTGTCTACGAAGGATGTGAGGGAACAATCAAATTCTTTAGTATATATATCCTCAATTCAAGAAATTTGTGCGGACGTAACTTTAAATCTCCAAAATGCAAAAAAAAAAAAAAATGCCTGTTTGTTTAAAGAATTTATAATGAAGGCTGATATTGGGATAGTCCAAGGGGTTTCGACCAGGGAAGGTTTGTGACCTGGGAAGGGGGTCCGGGGGCTTGCCCCCGGCTAGGGGTTGTGACCTGGGAACTACTAGGTGAGGTTAGGTGGGTTTGTTAGGTTCTGTACCCTTTTACAAATCTCAAATATGTTAAATAACCATGTTTGGCCTATGTTCAGCCACTTACATGATCCATATGTTTTAACAACTGGTTATCTTGTTCTTATTTAGCATTTATGACCATATTATTGCTGTAAATCACTCGTTTATGACATTTCCCCACCCTAAAAACCCCGGTTTCCCACTCGGTTCCCCCTTAATCTCTGGTAACACAACTGAATTGGTACCATCTTTCTCATCCATAGTGCTTCTTAGTATCAAGTGTACTTTTTATTTCTTGCTGGACAGTACGAAAGAAGAGTAATTAGGTGGTTATTTATATTCTGGGAAAGCAAAAAATAGCAATACATGTTGCACAGGGGGGGGGGGGTGGAGGAGGTACTATACAACCTGGAACTGACATCGTAAACATACTCAACCAAAGAGAAGGTCGTGACGTCAGCGTACATTTAGTATATATTCAAAATATTTACTAAATTAGAAATTGAGTAATTACTCAAAAGTGTCACTATTTGTGAATGGTATATTTTGCATGGTAAATACTTGACAATAGATATTATACTTTTTCATTAAAGAAACTTTTTATGAGAATGACTATTTTTTAGTGGATTGTATCTAGACAAAATATTCACTTACGAATTCATCCGCCGGGAAATAGGGTGGACTAATAAAACCCTTGGAGACTGATCTAATTTTGTCAGGGAGGTAGTTGAAAATTACTGTGAAGTGGTGAGGAAGCCTCTTGGTGGCCCGGGTTTAACAGTGGAAATTGACGAAAGCAAATTTGGGGAAAGGAAGTACAATAAAGGCCGAACAGTGGGTCTTTGGTGGTATTTGCAGGGAGACCCGTGAAGTTTTTGCAGATCCAGTGGTAACTCGGGACCGGGAAACATTTTTGTCAATAATTAAGAAGTACGTGTTGCCAGGTACCACCATTATATCAGATTGCTGGAAAGTCTACGATTGTTTGGGAACTGAAGGCTTCGATCACCAAACAGTGAATCATACTTATAACTTTGTGGACCCAGAAACTGGTGCCCACACCAATACTTATATATATATATATATATATATATATATATATATATATATATATATATATATATATATATATATATTTGGGCTCAAGCCATGTCGTCCTGATGGAAGTTCCTATAGGGTAGCTTCCTAGGGTATATTACAACTACGGCGATATTCCCAGAGAATTTACCTTAAGGTACCAGAATTCTAACTCCTGGAGCGAGTATCCCTCGTGAAAGGGATATCGCGACATATCAGAGGACGTATTCTAGACACGTCACATGGCAATCTACAACCTGGACAGAGATTTCGTCTCGTAGGAGGTGATTGACGAGATACGAATTCGGGAAAGAAAAAGGGGAGCCGCTCCCAAGGCTTCCCTATCCCCCGATTCGTATGCGTGCCTGGCGCCAATCCTGGCGCCATCTGTATTCCTTGTAGCGTACACGAGGTGCTACAGATACTGTATGTAGGGAGGGGTCCTACAGCCCTTTCTTAGAAAGGCAAGGGTGGGTCCATCAGGACGACATGGCCATCTCACCCAAAAATAGATTTTTCGCTTTGCTCAAAATCCGTTTTTTGGGCTCAAGCCATGTCGTCCTGATGGAAGTGTACCAGAGCATTACTGTATCTGTGGATTCTCAGTACGTGCCGTACTCCCCGGATATCAGCGTCAGACTCTTTCATGCAAATTGCTGGAATTATTATAACTTTTCAGCAATCCGATCTATTTATCTGGTGGATAC
>NC_090741.1:33665781-33680781 GCF_036898095.1 Palaemon carinicauda | reverse complement strand
TTCTCTTATTTCCAATATCAATTATTTCTGTCGTTATTCGAATGTGACTGAAATAACTGAATTCAGTTCTAACTTAGAATTAGTACAATGAAAACATAATATCGTTTATAAATGAGAACTTCTTTATAATGAGATAGCTGGCATTATGACAACCCAGGCTCTTGCTACAGGCAATGTTCACATAGGAAGGAGAAATGTCGATGTTGAAAATTATCCCATCATAAAAAAAATATTTGATCATTCATAATTTTTTTTAATCTATTATTTATATAAATTAATAGATGGAAATAAAATATTTTTACATACAGAAATTTATACGTTTAGATGTTTATATGAAAAAATTCCATAGGAAGAGATCGCTGATTCAATCTTATACTTTTAAAAAGAAATGAAAACACTGTATACCTATATATTCCTTAGGGCTAAAAGTGAAGTTTCATCAAGTGTTTAATTGGACAGACGAACGCACAAACAAAACTATTCAGATGGAAAGGGTAATTTTGAATGGAAGTTAAGCTTATGATATTGGGACTTCACTCATGTTAAAAAAAACCATAGAATTCAGATGAAGTTGAAGTCCTGCCAATCCTTTCTTCTCTCTGTTTACACAAGAGCGTTTTTATATGTAGGCCTACTTAGTCACCAGCTGTAACAAACACTCTAAGAAGATTTTGACCGATAGACGACTAATAGCTATTATTCCCTGGAGGAGTTTAAATAAATGGTATAAATAGAGATGATAAAAAGAGAAAAGGTAAAGGATAAAGATAACGAAAAGGGAAAGGCTGGACAACCTTCGATACCCGGAAAGTCTGAGAGGAATTTTAATTCGGAGCCAATCCTTTTGAGCCTTTAATTTATCCCACATAAAATTATTCTGTTACGATAATTGTTTTTTTACTTTATTCTTTTCAGTCTTACACTATTTCTCCATTCCTTCCTCCTTTCTTTAATCTTGCTTTCCAAAATCTTCACTTTCAGTAGCAAGTAAAGAAATTAGAGCTTCGGTTGAAGTTGTTGAATGGAAAATACCACCAATGTTTAGAGCAGGAATATTGGTATTAAAAGACTTCTCTTTTATAAAATGCAATCTTAATTAACTTGTGTTTCCAAGAACATTTATATAAAATATCAACATTTGTATTCATAAACAATATTTGTAGGTTAAAATTAGTCCAAAGGGACTAAGAGAAACAATTTGGTTGGGTGGAGTCACGTACACATATCAGTGGATTTGTGATCTTGAGCCCAATATCAATTATTTCTATTTCTTTAATTTTATTTGATTGAAATAACGGAATCAAGTTTATCCTAAGAATTCACAACAATGAAAACATCATAATGTTTAGGAATGTGTTCTTTAGGAATAGGATTTTTGGCCTGATGACATCACAGGCTCTTTGTACCTTTTAAGCCATAACACTAATGATTTATTTGATAAAAAAAAAAATCATTTAAAATTTTCATGTGGTTACAATTTAGATGTTCTTGATATTTCAAGAACATCTTAATTGATAATTATCGACTCTTATCAAATATTATAAATATATCAAATAAATGAATAAACTTTGCATAAAATATTGAAGCTTGTTGATATGGAAAAGATTTTGTGATGAGTAATGGCAGTGATGTCTGCAGAGGCCTGGATAACCTAAAGTTAAGAGGCTCGGGTTTCCGAGAGTCCTGCTTCGGGTCAAGCCCCAAGAAATCGACTCCGTTGAGGATCCTTCCTCTTGGGTGTCTTCCGATTCAGGACTACCTCTCGGTTTGGGGTTCCCAGACAGGACAGGATAGAAAGAGAGTATCCTGTCACTGACGTCCCCCGGTTATCCAGCAAAACAGCAACAGGCTTTCTTTGGTCTGGTGTTGAATCTCTCTCTCTCTCTCTCTCTCTCTCTCTCTCTCTCTCTCTCTCTCTCTCTCTCTCTCTCTCTCTCTTCCCATCATCAACTCTTTCTTATCCTTTTCCTTCTCCTCTACTTCATTATCATCATAACGCATGTAGACTCATTATCATTACTATAGTAATAGTCATGTTACCAGAGTAAATTTCTAATAAACAAACGCTATAAAAAATAAATTGTAAAATTTGAAATCTAAAGACTATGATCAACAGTCAATTACGCCACAGAAATGAAAACAAATATTTTAACTATTTATTTTTTAACAAAGCTCTTCAATGATTAATTCACAAATGGCCGCCCTTTTGTACTGTTCAATTGAATTCTTATCATAGTGAACCAATCAACTCGCTGTAATCTCTCTCTCTCTCTCTATCTCTCTGTCATCATCATCATCTCCCCCTACGCCTATTAACGCAAAGGGCCATGATTAGATTTCGCCAGTCGTCTCTATCTTGAGCTTTTAATTCAATACTTCTCCATTCATCATCTCCTATATCATGCTTCAAAGTCCTCAGCCATGTAGGCCTGGGTCTTACAACTCTTCTAGTGCCTTATGGAGTACAGTTAAACGTTTGGTGAACTAATCATCAATGTATTTCTTCGTAAATTGGAAAGTCATTTTCCGGTAAAAAAAATCGATCATCTACTTTAATAGTAAAATTGACAATTAATAAATTTACAGTTTATTTTTGTAAGTTTTGCACGAGACAAAATTTGGCTACAGGCAAAACTTCTTTGAGTAATCAGCAGTATGACCCTCTTTGGTCCTAGCTTGGGTGGAGTGGGGGCTTGGGCGCTGATCATATATATATATATATATATATATATATATATATATATATATATATATATATATATATATATATATATATATATAAAAGAGACAGCAGAGAACAACGACGAAAAGCCTTTCAACGAAAAGGTCAAATAGTTTCTAATGCTAAAAACATTGGTCAAAGAGCTTTTAATGTTAGAGGTAAGGCACTTAAAATAATAGTCATAGGACCTTTAATACTAGAAGTATGGCACAAAAATAGAGGTCAAAGACCGTCTAATGCTATGAGTATGGTACCTCAAAATAAGAGGTTAAAGTACCTCTAATGCTAGAGGTGTGACACCTCGAAATAAGAGGTCAAAAAACCTCCATACTAGAAGTGTGACACCTCAAAATAAGAGGTTAAAGAACCTCTAATGTTAGAAGCAAAGCAGCTCGAAATAAGAGGTCAAAGAATCTCTAATGCTAAAAGTGTGGCACCTTAAAATTGGAGGTCAAAGAAACGCTAATGATAGAAGTATGGCACATAGAAATAAGTGATCAAAGAACCTCTAATGCTAGAAGTGTGACACCTCAAAATAAGAGGTCAAAGAACCTCTAATGCTAGAAGTGTGACACCTCGAAATAAGAGGTCAAAGAACCTCCAATGCTAGAAGTGTGACACCTCAAAATAAGAGGTCAAAGAACCTCTAATGCTAGAAGTAAAGCAGCTAGAAATAAGAGGTCAAAGAACCTCTAATGCTAAAAGTATGGCACCTCAATGGCACCTAGAAATAAGAGGTCAAAGAACCTCTAATGCTAGAAGTAGGCAGCTCGAAATAAGAAGTCAAAGAACCTAATGATAGAAGTATGACACCTCGAATAAGAGGTCAAAGAACCTCTAATGCTAGAAGTATGGCACCTCAAAAAGAGAGGTCAAAGAACCTTTAATGCTAGAAGTGTGACACCTCGAAATAAGCAGTCAAAAAACCTTCTAATGCTAGAAGTATGGCACCTCAAAATAAGAGGTCTATGAAACTCTAATGCTAGAAGTAAGGAACCTGAAAATAAGAGGTAAAAACCTTTAATGCTAGAAGTATGGCACCTTGAAATAAGAGGTCAAAGATTCCCTAATGCTAGAAGTATGGCACCATAGAAATAAGAGGTAAAAAAAAACAATAATGCTAGAAGTATGGCACCTTGAAATAAGAGGTCAAAGAACCTCTGATGCTAGAAGTATGCGACCTTGAATAAGAGGTCAAAGAACCTCTGATGCTAGAAGTATGGAACCTTTGAAATAAGAGGTCAAAGAACCTCTGATGCTAGAAGTATGGAACCTTGAATAAGAGGTCAAAGAACCTCTGATGCTAGAAGTATGGAACCTTGAATAAGAGGTCAAAGAACCTCTGATGCTAGAAGTATGGAACCTTGAATAAGAGGTCAAAGAACCTCTGATGCTAGAAGTATGGAACCTTGAATAAGAGGTCAAAGAACCTCTGATGCTAGAAGTATGGAACCTTGAATAAGAGGTCAAAGAACCTCTGATGCTAGAAGTATGGAACCTTGAATAAGAGGTCAAAGAACCTCTGATGCTAGAAGTATGGAACCTTGAATAAGAGGTCAAAGAACCTCTGATGCTAGAAGTATGGAACCTTGAAATAAGAGGTCAAAGAACCTCTGATGCTAGAAGTATGGAACCTCGGAATAAGAGGTCAAAGAACCTCTGATGCTAGAAGTATGGAACCTTGTATAAGAGGTCAAAGAACCTCTGATGCTAGAAGTATGGGACCTTGAATAAGAGGTCGAAGAACCTCTGATGCTAGAAGTATGGAACCTTGAATAAGAGGTCGAAGAACCTCTGATGCTAGAAGTATGGAACCTTGTATAAGAGGTCGAAGAACCTCTGATGCTAGAAGTATGGAACCTTGTATAAGAGGTCGAAGAACCTCTGATGCTAGAAGTATGGAACCTTGTATAAGAGGTCGAAGAACCTCTGATGCTAGAAGTATGGAACCTTGTATAAGAGGTCGAAGAACCTCTGATGCTAGAAGTATGGAACCTTGTATAAGAGGTCGAAGAACCTCTGATGCTAGAAGTATGGAACCTTGTATAAGAGGTCGAAGAACCTCTGATGCTAGAAGTATGGAACCTTGAATAAGAGGTCGAAGAACCTCTGATGCTAGAAGTATGGAACCTTGTATAAGAGGTCAAAGAACCTCTGATGCTAGAAGTATGGGACCTTGAATAAGAGGTCAAAGAACCTCTGATGCCAGAAGTATGGAACCTCGAAATAAGAGGTGCTGTATGGGACCAGAAAAGCAGCCGTCAAAGTATTATTATTATTATTATTATTATTATTATTTTTTTTTTTTTTATTATTATTATTACTAGCCAAGCTACAACCCCAGTTAGAATCCATTCCAGGCAGATTCAAGACACTTTTTCTGCTTATTATTATCATCTACTACTACACCTATTGACGCAAAGGGCCTCGGTTAGATTTCACCAGTCGTCTCCATATTGAGCTTTTAAATCAATACTTCCCCATTTATTATCTCCTACTTCACGTTTCATAGTCCTCAGCCATGTAGGCCCGGGTCTTCCAGATCTCTTATTGGCTTGTGGAGCCCAGTTGAAAGTTTGGTGAATTAATCTCTCATGGGGAGTGCGAAGCGCATGCCCAAACCATCTCCATCTACCCCTCACCATGATCTCATCCACATATGGCACTCGCGTAAGCTCTCTTATAGTTTAATTTCTAATCCTGTCCTGCCAATTACCTCCCAATATTCTTCTGAGAGCTTTGTTATCAAATGAACAAAATCTGTTGGATATTGTTTCATTGTCTCACCTATGTCACTAAACTTATTATAGCCTGATTTTTATATGTAATTTCAGGCAATTTGATTTCCAAATTTTACTGAACGTATCCATTATCTGATTTGTTTTTTTCAATCTGTAATTAAACTCAAATTATAAAGGCCCTATATTAGAGATTATCGTTACTAAATATTTAAATAATTCCACCTCTTTAATTCTTTCTCCTTCCAATGATATTTCCTCTTCCCTTGCACATTCCGTTCTCATCCCCTTGTCTTTCTTCTATTTATCTTGAGTACAACCTCATGTGATATTTCATGCATTCTAGTAAGCAAATTTGCACATTCAAAATATCTAAGATATGTTTGATATGCGTGATAGACTGTGCCAAATTGTAAGGCCTTTTGAGTATGCTACATAATCTAATAATAGTAATAATAATAGTAATAGTAATAATAATAATATAACTACAAACGCACTCTGAGAGTGCAGACGTCCGCCACGGCAGCTTATTTCTAGAAACCAGATTGCCTTTCCTGGAATCAATTTAAATCATAGGCGTCTTTGAGATCTGTGTGACAACCATGTGTGAACTTGAGGTTAAGGTTAAGGTTAATTCGGTCGACCTTTTGCTCGACCTTGACCTTGAACTTTGACCTAAGGCTTTCAAAATTGCATCACTTCCACGTTTTATCATAACAATTAAACCCTGAAAGATTCACTATTCTATGAGTAGAATTATGGCCAGGAAGTTGTTCACAAACAAACAAACGGACAAACAGGGGCGAAAACATTCTCTCCTCCCAACTTCGTCGAAGGAGGTAATAATAAGAAAAATAGTAGAAGGTTATACAAGTAATGGAACGTTTGGCAAAGTCTTGATATCAATAGAATAAATAATCATAAGTGAATACTCACATCATCATAGTTCTTGAAGTGGCAATCAAGATGGCTGCCAGTAAGCCTACAGAAAGGAGAACCTTCCGTGACCTGAGCAGCTGCGATTGCCTTTGCTGACATCAGCAAAATGAGGAAAGGACTCCAAATGATGGACATGACGGACCACCTGTAAATAAAAAGAGAACTTTAGTTTTTTTTTTTCAATGCATCGATGAAGATGAACGGACAACAAAAGTGATATTTCTATTCAAGAAACTTGGAGGGTTGACGTTTGTCTGATCCAGATGGAGATATTGATTTGCCTATTAAAAGAAGATATGGGAATGAGGATGTGGTGGGTTTTGGTGATACCTTTTGCCTTATATTTTCCCTAGGTATTACATTACACCCACACACACAAAAAAACATACACACACACACTATATATGTATATATATATATATATATATATAAATATATATATATATATATATATACATACATATATGTGTGTATATATATATATATATATATATAAATATGTACATATATATTTATATATAAATGTATATATATATATATATATATATTACTTATAAATATATGTATATATACACAGAGACATTTATATATATATATATATATATATACATATATATATATATAATATTGTATATATATATGTGTGTGTGTGTGTGAATATATATATATATATATATATATATGTATATATATATATATATATATGTATATATATATATATATATATATAAGTAAATGTATAAATATACAGTATATATATATATATATATATATCACTTATAAAAATATGTATATATACACATAGATATTTATATATGAAGTGTATATATATATGTGTGTATATATATATATATATATATATGATATATATATATATATATATACATATATATTTATATATATAGGCTATATATATATATATATATATAATATATATATATATATGCAATAAAAAAATATAAACTGTGCGTAAGATATTATAAAAGAACTCTTCGAATGCATAATATAACCACACAACATTTATTCCACCTTTTTCACACTTTTCCATAAGAAAAATCCAGTCTACGAAGAATAAACCACAATTTATGAGCATCCGGCGGGACAATTTACCTCACTTTTGCAGAATTCACAACTGACAACAAGTTTGAATTTATGAAAATTTATGAAAAAAAAAAAATAGAGGAAAAAAGTATTTTTTTTCAGCGCCATTTATATTCGTTTCTTTAGGATTCATTCTAATAATAATCATCATCATCATTATTATTATTATTATTATTATTATTACCTAAGCTAGAAGCCTAGTTGGAGAAGCTAGATGTTATAAGCCCAAGGGCCCCTACAGCAAATATAACCAAGTGAGGAAAGGAAATAAGGAAAAAGACAAACTACAAGAGAAATGATGAACTATTAAAATGAAATATCTTAAGAACAGTAACAACATTAAAATATATCTTTCATATATAAACTATAAATAGAGACTTATAAGGATTTTTTCTTTTTAGTCTCTAGTTTTTGAAATAACTATTTCTCATATAATATTACAGAAAATGTTTCTTTCGTATTGTCTACATCTTTTGTTCTTGAAGTTTATATACTTCTTTTTCTAACTGGGTTATTTTTCCTTGTTGGAGCGCTTGGGCTTATAACATCCTGCTTTCCCAACTAGGGTTGTAGCTTACCTAATAATAATAATAATAATAATAATAATAATAATAATCTCATTGAACCTATTTGATACAATGGCTATAATTTCTGTCTATATTTCATGATAATCAAAATAAAAGATCAAACATTTTATCTGTTATAAAGATAACTAATAAATATTTTGATGCCTTTTTCTCTCATTATCCCTTATGCTTTGTAAATTCGTTGCTAGTCACATTGTCTGTATATCTTTATTCTTTTTATTTTCTGACTTTCTAGTTTCTACCCCTTTAGTAAATTTTTAAGCTATTTTTTTCTGTCTTTTTAAGGTATTCTAGAGCTACCTTTTCCAACCTTTAATGAATTCTAGAAATATTATTTCCACCCTTTTAATAAGCTCTACAGTTACTGTTTCCAACCTTTAATCAATTCTAGAGGTATTGTTTCCACTTTATCATTGAATTAACTATAGAGTTGCTGAATCTCTCTTCCCCTTTTAATAAAATCTGGTGCTTCTATCTCGGTTCCTTCAACAGACTAATGAGTGACTTGCTTCATCTCTTCAATCACTTCTTGGACTGCTCGTCTCTCATTAGCCTCACTCTGTCTCTCCTCCTTTTGCATTTGTTTCGTTTTCCGGAGTTTATTGTGTTTTTTCTTCTATTCCTGTTTTCTTTTCTCTCAGGTGAATTATTATAGATATATCTCTATTGGTACTATTACTGAAAACAAGTCAACATTCTTATTGTGTTGGAGCCCTTGGGTATACAGCTTCCGGCTTTTCCAACTAGGGTTGTAGCTTAACTAATAATAATAATAATAATAATAATAATAATAATAATAATAATAATAATGATAATAATAATTAGCTATTAAGGAAGTTTCGCGGAACAAAAGGTCATAAGTGAAAAGAGATTCTTTAAGGAGAAAAATTAAAGTAAAAATAATATAAATAAGTATATAAGATTAAACAATAACCACAAACCTAAGTCAAAATAAGCATAGAAAAAACAAAATGTTCGTGAAACAAAAACGAAATTCGCTCATTGAGTTTCTGGATGAAAAAATGGTTTGTAAAATTCTTCCTAATCTCCGCGCAACATTTTTACTTATTAAGCAATGGTCGTTGTCAACGTTTTCCAGATATTTTAACTTGATGTTTTTTTTTTTTTTCCCAGTTACAAACTGCATTTTCAGTTTCATTTTCATTCCATTGTGAAATGTTAGTGTTTCATCTTCCTTGTGGGAGCAGGATGAGTGGTTATGCATGTTTTTTTTTCATTGTCTGTTTACTTTTACAACCAAGGAAATCTAGAGTTGCCATTTCTCAATTTTCCCTCCAGTGAATATCATATTTCTTTATCATTAGTTTGGTAATTCAATCCATTCGTCTTTTGTTTAACCTATCTGTAATAATGCAGCACCAAGGGACTTACGAATAGAAGACAAAGGGAGAATAAATGAGAAAAACTTTCAGGATTTGCGAATGGAATTGAGAAGGGTATGGTGTTTTTATCAAAAGTGATTCACAAATTCCATATTGGTAAATGGCAGGAGAGGATTAGAAATTACATTATAAGAGAGATTATGCGAGTGTGTCATATGTGGATGAGATCAAGGTGAGAGATTAGTTCACCAAAATTTCAACTGAGCTCCACTAGGTACTAGAAGAGTTGGAAGACCCAGGCCTACATGGCTGAGGACTATGAAGCGTGAAGTATGAGAGGATGAATAGAGAAGTATTGATTCAAAAGCTCAAGATAGAGATGACTGGCTTATTTTCCCGTTACTTACACATATTCCATAGAATACCCTCCAAACTCCCATAGAACAACAACCAAAGTTGATGGCAACACAAACAACCGATCTCAAGGAAACTTTCCCCCAAGAAAGTTGACCTGACTGTTGTTGACCTTTGCTCTTCAACACCTCGAATCCAAATCGTTATTTACCTGTCGAAGAGACACCTGGAGTCAACACGGGACAAGTTCGCCAGAGTAAAGAGACGAGAGAGGAAGGTCTCTCTCTCTCTCTCTCTCTCTCTCTCTCTCTCTCTCTCTCTCTCTCATTTTAATTTGGGAAGAGTAAGAATGATGATAGAATTGTGAGAGATGATAAGGTGAAGGGGCTGTTTATTAAGGTGAATAATATTCCAAATTCAATGGATTGAATGTTTAGCAGCTAGATATATATATATATATATATATAAATATACATATATATATATATATATATACATATATATATATATATATATATACATATATATATATATATATATATGTATATATATACATATATATATAGTATATATATATATATATATATAAACAACAAATGCACCAGTTTCTCTTCCATTGCAGGACAAAGGCCTCACACATATCCTTATTCATGTCTGGGGTCTGGCCAGTTTTCATCACCACGGCCAGTGCGGATTGGTGATGGTAGGAGACTTTAGTATGATCGCTCACAGCAAACCAACCTAGTGAGGTTGGCCCTGACCTAATAATAATAATAATAATAATAATAATAATAATAATAATAATAATAATAATAACAGTCAACATCTCGACATCATGTTTTAGGAACCTGTTTTTACTGAAATAAACAAATTCTCCTTCTTCAATGAAATTCAAACCCACAATGGTTATAAATTCTATTGCAACGCTAACCCAGTAAGTCATCCTTTTTATCAGCCTTACTTACCCTTAATCATTAGGTGAAGAATTCTCACTATTTCTCTTTTTATCTTCAAAGGATCAATTAAACTTAAAATTTCATGTGGAACTAAGTATATTCCAGATCAGGCCCTGCTCGGTCCATTTTACCCAGAATAATATGTATTATAAGAAATAATTGTATTTTCTTTTCCTTTTCAAGGCGGTAATTACACACATCTATTATCTATCAATCTCTAACCTTACTCCTGATTGGCCAATGCATTTGATCTGTAACCTCTGTTTGGCCAATCATGATGAACTTCAATGTCATTGGCTGAGAACATTTATCATAAATCTAACCAGTTAAAAGATTCTTCTGGTCACTTCACAAAGAACGAAAGAATACGAGAACTCGTGTTTTTAAACTTTTCCAATTTTTCCACATTGAAACAATTAACGTTACCTGAATCAAATATGCTTTTTGTAGGAGTCTGACAAAGGCAAAGTTTATGAAAAGCATCAGTTTCATATGTCCTGTTGCCTTTGAAAAAATCTGCGACGTAAAAGAAATGGTTTTCTGTCTGCATATCCAGCGTGGAAACCATTAGGTCAAACTAAAGATGATGGATGAGTCATGTCAGCAACAAAAATAAAAGTTTCAGAAGGTACCCCATCCTTGCCCTTGCATGAGGCTGATCCACACAAGATTTTTTAATGAAGCACTTTCCCTCCCGGCTGCAGTAAATACAAAATTTCCTGTTCCTAATCTAAAATGGGCTTCTCTTACCCAGAGGAATAAAAAAAATGACAAAAAGCTTGACTTTATCAACGGTACTTTCACCAAAAACAAAATGATTTCGATTGTATCATTCTGAAGGGAATATGTCCTTGTCTGATCTGACCAGGTAAATACATACTGAAAAAAAAACTGTTCTCTACCCACGGTAGGCCCAGAGAGGGACGGGCAATGGTTGCAGTTGACTCCTTAGGCAGATCCAGGCTGACAACACTGTTATGAACTAACTAGCCACAAACACACATTGCAAGTCAGGGTCGTTTGAAAAAGACTTTAACAACCATATCACAATTCAATGTACAAAAGGTAGTGTTGCTTCATTGTTATATTTATGCATATTTCGTAATTCCTTACACGCGCGCACGCACACACACCTATCTATCAATCTATCTATCTAATATATGTGTGTCTATACTTATCTATATATATATATATATATATATATACACGCAACCATACACACACAATGCCACTGTTTTTAAGAAAAAAATGTACTTAATCAGATGGTCCTAACGGTATTAACTTATGCACTAAAAACTTAGAGCCTTACTAAAGCTTTAGAACATAGGCTAGTCACAACTCAAAGAGCTATTGGAAGAATAATGATGGGAATAACAATAAGAGACAGAAATGCAACATGGATAGGAGAGCAAACTAAAGTAGAGGATATTCTAACAACTTGTAAGAAAAATAAATTGACATGGGCAGGACATTTAATGAAAATGACAGACAATAGATGGACATTAATTGAAAGACCATAAATAGACAGGAGTGGATGGACATGTCTGAGACCTCTGTGCTGCATATGTTAGAAATAATAATAAATACAGCTTCTTTTTTATTGTATTTTTGGGCTTCGAAAACAAAGGATTTTTCCTTCACCGTCTCTGATCAATGATTTTTTTTTTATTTGGAAACATCCTTTTGCCAACCCACACATGAAACATATATATATATATATATATATATATATATATATTCAATTTTTGAGCTCTTTGAAGCAAAAAATATTTTCAGATTATTCTAGAATGTTCTAGATTACTCCTGCGAGCGTCTTTGCTTCTGAGCTTCCTCTCAACTTTCTTTCTATTCATTTCAATTTACTTTAGGTTTTCTTTGAGCAAACCTCTCTTTATTCTCCATTTAAGATGAGTCACTTTCTTAAGAGTCACAAACCTGATTATCTTAATATCACCTAATTACCTTTATGAAATATTCATAGAATTTAAGAAATATAAAAATAATTATGAAATTTTACTCATTACACTATAGCCTACTCAATTCTTTTAATGCGCATTAGCACTGAATAGCAGGGGTGCCCTTTTAGCTCGGAAAAGTTTCCTACTAGCTGATTGGTAGGACAAAATAATCCTAACCAATCAGCTAGTAGGAAATGTTTCCGAGCTAAAAGGATACACTTAATGTTTCTAATACATCATATCTCCTTGATCCTTCCCACCTATTTCTTGGTCATTCTACAAAGGGCAATGTAGACTAACTTGAGTGAAATCCTAATTTTCATTTCAACTTTTATCCTAACCTAACATAACATAACCTATCCTAACGTAATATATCTAAGATCATTCAACCTTCATCCGTAATGTCTCCTGTTTCTTTGCTATTTTCATTTATTTGTGTTGTGACAACCAAATTTGTGACCATTTACTAATAATAAGCTCGCAGATATCCATTTACGTCCCAATACTCGAATTATTGATCTTTGGAGTCTTGGAACCTATAATAATGTAATTTTCAAAATCCTGTCTATCCTATGCAATAAAGTATAGCAAACATTTATGCACATGATCGATGGATGAGGAAAACAAAAAATAATAAATGCTATTTTAAAAACATGTCTATATTTTCCTTCCCTCTCGGTTCACCAATAACATGTAAACTTAAAAGATTATTTTTATTGTTCTTCCCTTGATATATCTGCTACGCAAACAACACCAATGCAAACAAAAGGATAACCAACAGCTTCTTTCCACCATCAGGTCTCAAATATCTTAAGGAATCACCCCAGAGACCAAACTGGGCCAACTCCTTTGGCAGAGACACCACCAATCTGCGTACAAGGATGAGAAAACACGGGAGGCAGCCACTGCTGTTACGAGTCGTGTTCATTTAAACTTTCAGTGTTGCCACAAGTTTGCCACGAGACTTCCAACATTACCGGACGGGCAAAGTTGGAAAATAAATGTTTCTAACTGCTGCTGCTGTGACGCTACACAACCAGCTGCCACTTGAAGGGGTCCGAAGAAAAATAATGGAACTAGAAATCTTTGGATAGGAAAAAAGGGGAGGAAAGGAGAAACTTATTTTTAAGTTTACCGAACGCTGCTGTATTTCCCTTCGGTCTGTGAGAGCAGGTTTAGTCACCTCTTTCATCCTCGCGTTTCTGGTAACACTGCGTACTCTTGCGTCAGCAGGTTTCTTCTTCCTCTTCTTCTTCAACTTCTTCTTCTCTTCCATTGCCAATTAGAGCTGAAGGCCTCTGAGGATTTTCCCAAAGTTTTCTTTTTTCTCGCTTATACTTTTTTCCCTCTATAAACATTTCTTCTATAAACCCGTTTCTTTGACAGCAAACTGCGTGGACTAAGCCGGAGTAATAAAATGCATCATTATCCTATCCGAAAAGAGGGAAGGTTTTCCTCTACTGTGGCAGACAGAGACTCTCCTTCATATTTTCTAAGTGGCTTTTAATATATCTTGGACGTCGCCTGGCAGAACTCCAATGATCATTTTAGGACTCACACACGCAGCAACAAAAGAAGTCAGAGAATCTAAACTTGAACTATACGTGAAGTTTAGAGACATTAATTGACCGGCGAGGAAAAAAAAAATAGGATATAAAATCGCCTTTACTTGCCACAGGACTTTTCCATTTGCATTTTTTTTTATGATAGCGTCCCTTCTCTGATGGAACTGAAGTAAGTTACTAAGAGAAATGGTTAGGTAATATTACACCGATATCATATACAACTGTAGTCAAACTTTTCATATACTCCAGAAATTAATTTAATAAGAATACTATAAAATACGGCATTATAAAGCATGTAATACACTTTATAGAAAATTAATATCAATGTCAAAATAAAAGCATTTATAATCCGAGTCGTAGGAAAGACACAGCAATGAATTGGTCTATAACTGATCCTGGAAATGAAACAGCAGATAAAGGGAACTTTATCAGGGAAAATTGCAGGTGAAGGGGGTCAAGAGGTGGGGTAGATTGTAAGGGGGGTCTAGAAGTGGGGTAGATTGTAGGGGGGGGTCAAGGAGTGGGGTAGATTGTGGAGGGGAAGCTGGGGTAAGATATTACCAATCAGAGGATGAAAGAGTTGTGGAAGTTCTGGGAGGGGGGAAGAAATGGAAAAAAAAGAAGGAAGACGATGAAAGAAAAAAGTAAAGAGGAATCAAAGAGAGAGAAAGAATGATGGTGGAAATAGACGAGATTGTAAAAATTGCTAATAAAAGGAAGATGTTAAAAAGAAAATA
>NC_090741.1:33655781-33658281 GCF_036898095.1 Palaemon carinicauda | reverse complement strand
ATTATTATTATTATTATTATTATTATTATTATTTCTAGATAAGCTACAACTATAGTTGGAAAAGCAAGATGGTATGAGCGCAAAGGATCCAATGGGGAAATATAGCCCAGTGAGGAAGGGAAATAAACTATAAGAGAAGTAATGAACCGATAAAATTAAATATCTTAATATCAGTAACAACATTAAAATACATCGCCATTACATAAACTATAAAGAAGACTTATGTCAGCCTGTTCAACATAAAAACATTTGATGCAAGTTTGAACTTTTGAAGTTCTACCGATTCAACTACCCGATCAGGAAGATCATTCCACAACTTGGTCAAAGCTGGAATAAAACTTCTAGAACACTGCGTAGTATTGAACCTTTTCATAACGTTTGTTTATGAATAAATGAGGCAGTAAATAGATGATAAACGTGAGATTGAGAAAGGTCAAATGAAATTCTTGGTAACACAAATAAATTGAGAATTACCGGAAATAACATGGAATAATTGACGTAATTTTTTAACTAAATTCCACCAGATGTGATTCGTAGAAACAGATTAACTAAAACAAATAACGATCATAAAAATAGATTAACTAAACTAGATAATTATCGTAGAAACCGATTACCTAAAATAGATAACTATCGTAGAAATAGATCAACTAAAATAGATAAGTATTGTATAAATTGAATAACTCAAATAGATAACTACCGTAGAAATAGATTATCTAAAATAGATAACTATCATAGAAATAAATCAACTAAAATATACAACTATCGTAGAAACAGATTAACTAATATAGATAACTATCGTAGAATTATATTAACTAAAATAGATTACTATCGTAGAAATAGATTCACTAAATAGATTACTATCGTAGAAATAGATGATCTAAAATAGATAACTATCGTAAAAATAGATTTACTAAAATATATAATTATCGTAGAAACAGATTATCTAAAATAGATAACTCGTAGAAATAGATAAACGAAAACGAATAACTATCGTAGAAATTGATTAAGTAAAATAAATAACTATCGTAGAAATAAATTAACGAAAATAGATAATTATCTTAGAAATAGATTCACTAAATAAATAACTATCGTAAAAATGTATTAACTAAAATAAATTACTATCGTAGAAATAGATAAACTAAAATAGACAACTATTGCAAGGTTGACCGTTGGCTGGGAACTTTGATCAAGATAATAATCAAATCAATTTATTCCACTCCCTTCAACAGCAATGAGGGGGGGGGGAGTGATGAAGTGGAAGAGGGAGAGGGGGGGAGGGGGAATCCAGTCCTACTGTTACCGTTTGTCTGGATCGTGAATATTAGTTTTTGAAGTCAAATGACTTATCTGCAAGTCAATAAATAGCCTTTGAGGAGTCCACAAACTTCAGACGATATCGAACGAAGTTTAAAGGGAAGTTCGGGTGAGATTTCGAAGGACTTTGATGAGGATTTTCGCTGATGAGGGTTTTCCCTAATGATGGGTTTACCTAATGAGGGTTTTGACTAATGAGAATTTCACCTAATGAGTTTTTCATCTAATGAGGGTTTTACCTAAAAAAGGGGATTTACCTATAGAGAATTTCACCTTATGAGGATTTTACCTAAAAAAGGGGTTTACCTAATAAGGATTTTACCTAAAAAGGGTTTTACCTAATAAGGATTTTACCTATAAAGGGTTTTACCAAATGAGGATTTTACCTATAAAGGGTTTTACCTAAAGAGAATTTCACCTAATGAAGATTTTACCTAAGAAAGGGGTTTACCTAATGAGGACTTTACCTAAAAAGGGTTTACCCTAATGAGGATTTTACCTAAAAAGGGTTTAACCTAATGAGGGTTTTACCTATAAACGGTTTTACCTAATGAGGATTTCACCTATAAAGGGTTTTACCTAATGAGAATTTCGCCTAATAAGTATATATTTTACCAAAAAAAGGCGGTTTACCTAATGAAGGTTTTACCTAAAAAGGGGTTTACCAAATGAGAATTTTATCTAAAAAGGGTTTGACGTAATGAGAGTGTTACCTAAAAAGGGTTTTACCTAAAGAGGATTTTACCTATAAAGGGGTTTACCTAATGAAGGTTTTACCTAAAAAGAGTTTTACATAATGAGGATTATACCTAATAAATTGTTTTACTTAATGGGTATTCTACCTAAAAAGGGTTTTACTAAATGATGAATTTACCTAATAAGGATTTTACCTAAAAAGGATTTTACCTAATGAGGACTTTACCTATTGAGAATTTTGACTTGAACGAATTTTACTTAAGTATAATTTTACCTAAAAAGGGTTTTACCTAAGGAGTATTTTACCTAAAAAGGTTTTTACTTAATGAGGTTTTTACCAAATGAGGATTTTACCTGATGAAGATTTTACCTAAAAAGGGTTTGACCTAATGAGGACTTTACCTAATGAGGATTTTACCTTAAAAGGATTTTACCTAATGAGAATTTTTCCTAAAAAGGGATTTACCTAATGAGTATTTTACCTTGAAAG
>NC_090741.1:33640781-33653281 GCF_036898095.1 Palaemon carinicauda | reverse complement strand
AATCATTCATATATCTTTTTTTAATCTATTATTTACATAAATTTATAGATAAAAATTATTTATTTCTAAATACAGAAATTTATAGGTTTAGATGGTTATAAAATGAAAAATTTCCATAGTTGTAAGCAATATTTAGATTCAGTAAACTAGTTTTTATCAGTACTCGGCGTAGTCCTTTAAGTAATGATTCTTATTTTACTTATGATGGTGTAAATCCAGATCGACTTATTTTAGATAATAAATATGAGTAATTGTAATGGATAATTCAAATTTCTGAATGTCTCATTTAACATTAATTAGAACATTATTCCTTGAAGGCTTTACTCATTGGGCTATTTTTCCCTGTTGGAGCCTTTGGGCTTATAGAATCCTGCTTTTCCAAGTAGGGTTGTAGCTTAGATAATAATAATAATAATGTAAACTTTCTATGTAACCAATTCAAAACATCACGTTAGTTTACAGCAGGCACATTAGGATTAAAAGACTCCTCATTAATAAACTATAATCTCGATTTTGCATCCAAGACTGCAATTCAAAATAACATTTGTATCCATAACCAATATTTGATGCTATTCGTAGTCCAAAGGCCTTGGAAGAGATCGCTGGTTCAATCTTATGCTTTTAAAAAGAATTGAAAACACTGTAGACTTATAAATTCCTTTGGGCTAAAAGTGAAGTTTCACCAAGTGTTTAATTGGACAGACGAACCCACAAACAAAACTATTCAGATGGAAAGGATAATTTTAAATGGAATTCAAGCTTATGATATTAGGACTTCACTCATGTTTAAAAGCTGAAGTCATGCCAATCCCTTCTTCTTCTCTGTTTACACAAGAGCATTTTTTATATGTAGGCCTAATTAGTCACCAGCTATAACAAACACCCAAAGAAGCTTATTGCCTGAAGGACTTTAGATAGAGATGATAAAGATAACGAAAAGCGAAAGTCTGGACAACCTTCGATACCCGGAAAGTCAGAGAGGGATTTTCATTCATTCATTCATTGAGCCTTTAATTTATCCCACATTGAAATATTCTGTTACGATAATTGTTTTTTACTTTATTCTTTATTCTTTTCAGTCTTACACTATTTCTCCATTCCTTCTTCTTTGGTTTATGAGAATCATACTATGTATTCAGTTGAAGTTGTTAATTGGAAAATACCAGAAATATTGGTATTAAACGACTTCTCTTTCATAAAATGCAATCTTCATTAAGTTGTGTTTCCAAGACAATTTATATAAAACATCAACATTTGTATTCATAAACAATATTTGTAGGTTACAATTAATCCAAAGGGACTAAGAGAAACAATTTGTTTGGGTGGAGTCACATACACATATTAGTGAAGATTGTGATCTTGAGCCCAATATGAAAACATCATAATGTTTAGGGATTTGTACTTCTTTGGGAATAGGATTTTTGGCCCAATGACATCACAGGCTCTTTGTACCTTCAAAGGCCAAAAAAACTAATGATTATTTGATGAAAAAATCGTTAAAAATTCTTACTTAGCTGTAATGGTAGTTATTATTAGGAGCATCTGAATTCATAATTATCAACTTTTATCAAATATTATAAATTTATCAAACAAATTGAAAAACGTTCCAAAAAATAATGAAGTTTGCTGATATGGAAAAGATTTTCTGGCCAGTAATGGCAGTGATGTCTGTAAGGTCCTGGATAATCTTAAGTAAAGAGACTCGGGTTTCCGAGAGTCCTGGGTCGGGTCAAGCCCTAAGAAATCGACTCCGTTGAGGATCCTTCCTCTTGGGTGTCTTCCGATTCAGGACTACCTCTCGGTTCCGAGACAGGACAGGGTAGAAAGAGAGTATCCTGTCACTGACGTCCCCCGGTTATCCAGCTAAACAGCAACAGGCTTTCTTTGGTCTGGTGTTGAATTCCCCCCCCCCCTCTCTCTCTCTCTCTCTCTCTCTCTCTCTCTCTCTCTCTCTTATCCTTTTCCTTCTCCTCTACTTCATTATCACCATAACGCACGTAGACTTATTATCACTAACTATAGTAATAGTCGTGTTACCAGAGTAAATTTCTAATAAACAAATGCTATAAAAATAAATTGAAATCTATGAATATGATCAACAGTCAATTACGCCACAGGAATGTAAAATATTCCAACTATCTATTTTTGAACACAGCTCTTCAATAATCAATCGCAAATGGCCGCTATTTTGTATGGTTCAATTGAATTCTCATCATTCCGTTGAAACTAACGATTTATGGTTTCTCTCTCGCCTTATATCGTCTCTATCTTAAGTTTTTAATTCAATACTTTTCCATTCATAGTCTTCAGCCATGTAGGCCTGGGTCTTCCAACCCTTTTAGTGTCTGTAGGAGCCCAGTTAAACTTTTGGTGAACTAATCATCAATATATTTCATCTTATTAAATATGATTGGAAAGTCATCTTCCCGTAAAGAAGGGATAAAAGATCCTCTACTTTACTGGTAATGAAATTACAATTAATATCTTTACACTGTTTTTCTATAAGTTGTGGACAAACCATAGAATTTGTCTACAGGCAGAACTTCCATACATCACTGGTTGATTGATCTAGAGTTCCCTGGCAGGATGAGACTGACCCTGATTCCTTAGATCTTGATTGATCTAGAGTTCCCTGGCAGGATGAGACTGACCCTGATTCCTTAGATCGAGTTCTTGATAAATACTGCGATCCCAGATTTGGTTGCATCACTCATACAATGAAGAATTGTTTCGGGCATCCTATCTATATGGTTATTCATTTCGTGGACATTTGGCTCAAAATTTGGACAGTTACTCAATGGACAACGGGAAGACGAGAATGGCCATCATGTTATCTTTTGAAGTCAATTAACTTGATAACAAATCATGCTTGCTAAATAACATTTTGGTTTCTATGTGGTTTTTCACGAGGAATCGATTTGTAATGATAGAATTTCCATATTTTGTGAGCAAGTAGTAAGTTGGTCAAGGCACCAGCCCCCCGTTGTGACACTATCGCTAGAGGGTTATGGCATCCTTTGACTGGCCAGACAGCATTACAATGATTCCCTCTCTCTGGTCACAGCTCATTTTTCCTTTGCCTACGAATACACGGAATAGTCTGGCCTATTCTTTCCACATTCTCCACTGTTCTCATACACTTGACAACAATGAGATTACCCAAAAATTCTTTCTCCTTAGCTCAAGGGGTTGACTGCTGCAATGTAATTGTTCAGTGAGTACTTTCCTCTTGGCAAGGGTAGAAGACTCTTTAGCTGTGGCAAGCGGCTCTTCTAGGAGAGGATAACTCCAAAATCAAACCATTGTTCTCTAGTCTTGGGTAGTGCCATAGCCTCTGTACCATGGTCTTCTACTGTCTTGGGGTAGAGTTCTCTTGCTTGAGGGTACACTCGAGCACACTATTCTATTTTATTTCTCTTCCTCTTCCTATTTTGAAATTTTTACAGTTTATATATATAATAGATTTGTTTTAATGTGATTATTTTTTAACTTCTTTTGTAATATATTTCCTTGTTTCCTTTCCTCACTAAGCTATTTTCCTTGTTGGATCCCTTTGGTTTATAGCATCCTACCTTTCCAACTAGGGTTGTAGCTTAGCAAGTAATGATAATAATAATAATACAAATTCTGTGTTTTCTTTTTTTTATAAGAATATGAAATAAAATACTTAGCAAGCCTCCCCCCCCCCCCATCTTATGAAGGGTCTTTGGTCAGTCTGTCTGATAAACCAACTTACAATTTTTCATCATTATGCTAGAATGATGAAAAATTTGTAAACTGTCTGTGAACTATGGAAAGTTAAAAGAGAATAATCGATATACATTTCTACTTTGAAATTGTTATGAAAGAAATTGCATTTGTAAAAACCAATTATACAAATTATGCAAAATCTAGAATGTCATTACAGTAAGTATGTAGGGAAAGCTATGATTCACCATACAATAAATAAACAGCTGATAAACTTGGTCAATTGATTAATTAGTAGATGCATTAGCAAATAAAACCAAATGAATAAGTTAAACTTCAGAAGGCAAAATCTAAGTTTTGAGAACAATGGTTATATGGCTCCATACATGATTGATTCCAAATCCTTCAAGTTGGCACCAAACCATTCATAGGTAAGAAGACCAGTAGGCATACTATATTTTTTTAAGTGATGAAGACGAATTTATCATATTAAGTTCACACAATTAATATTATTACACGCTAAGCTGAATATTTATTGCATGTAATACCGAGCTTCAAGTTGATACAAAATAAACATTTCAGTCAATTTATCATTTTGCAGAAAATGAATTGTGAATTTTCACCCCCCAGATAAACTGACCAGATTTATTGGCAGATGAATTTGCCACAAATAAAGCTAGTGATCTGAACTGACTTACGATTGGTAAGAGTCTGAGATATATTACAAATATATTCCTTCATAATTTCCATCTGATTCATTGTCCATCACCGGACTTTCAAGTAACACCAACCAAAGACGGAATTCAAAACTTGATTTGGTCCTGACAACTCCCAATCCATAATGCAGTTTAGTAACGGACAATTAACAGGAGAAAATCAGGATTTAAAACCTCCCAGAATTTAACTGGTATTTAACAAACACCCGAGAAATTTTCTCATCTTTGTTTGTTAAAGCTGATCGCCAAGTACATCTCTCTCTCTCTCTCTCTCTCTCTCTCTCTCTCTCTCTCTCTTCTTTTTCTCCTTATTCTTCTTCTTCATAAGGTTACAAAATCATATCAAATTACAAATTCACCAATATGTCTCATTCTTCTGCATACAGTTGTAAAATAGTATTATAATTTACCAATCTATCTCTCTCTCTCTCTCTCTCTCTCTCTCTCTCTCTCTCTCTCTTTTCTGCAGTTATAAAATTATATTGTACTTAACAAAAATGTCTCTCTCTCTCTCTCTCTCTCTCTCTCTCTCTCTCTCTCTCTCCTTTTCTTCTTCTATTGCATACAGCTGTAAAATCATATTATATTGCACCAATCTCTCTCTCTTTCTCTCTCTCTCTCTCTCTCTCTCTCTCTCTCTCTCTCTCTCTCTCTCTTGGAAACATGTTGATGATGTTATTTTCAGTGTGCTGACGGTAAATATCAACAGGGGATATCACTGAAGTTGAATCTAATTGGCAGAATTACTGGCTACCCTCATCCTTCATTGGCTAGGTTTCAATTGCATTAGCCAATCAGAAGATTCACTTCAAATGATTCAACAAATCAGGAGCAGGAATGAAGCTCTTATGATATCGGCTGCGGATATTTACTGCCATGCAGATTGTAATATGACTAAGCACTATAGACATATAAATATTAGAAGTTCATTCTCAACCCGGATATTTTTAGCATTCCAGAAATCTCTGTATCAATATAGCACAATAACAAATGAACAAAAGATATCAACGTCAGACTCTTTCATGCAAATTGGTGGAATTATTATAACTTTTCAGCAATCCGATCTATATATTTGGCGGATACGTAGCCCGAGAGTTTGAGATATTTTCGGACATAAATATAGTCAGGATAACTGCGGATCAAGGATGGGAAAGGGGCCATTATTATGGTGGCTGGTGTGAATTATTGAAGTCTCTACCCTAAAATTCAAGATTTTCTTCCTGGGATATGATGAGAGGTAGTATTGCAATACATTGCTAATTTACTTTCAATGTGTATACTAATATGCAAATAAGGGCACACACGCATACTCATATATATCATCATCATCACCTCCTACGACTATTGGCGCTTCTTCATATATATATATATATATATATATATATATATATATATATATATATATATATATATATATATATATATATATATATACAGTATATATGTATGTATATACAGTATACACACACACACATATATATATATATGTTTTATATATATATATATGTTTATATATATACATATATATATATATATATTTATATACAAATATATATATATACATATATATATGTATATATATATATGTATATGTATGTATATAAAAGTATATAATTATATATATATGTAGATATATATATTTGTATATATGTTATATATAATATATATATATATATATATATATATATGTATAGATACACACACACACACACATATATATATATATATATATATATAAGTATATAATGTATATATAAGTATATATATGAATATACATATATACCGTATATGTATAAATATGAATATATTATTATTGTTATTAATTACTAATGTACAACCTTAGTTGGAAAAACAGAATGCTATAAGACCGGGGGCTCCAACTGGGAAAATAGCCTTGTGAGGAAAGGAAAAAAGGGAAAAATAAATATCTTAAAAATATTAAAATAAATATCTCCTATATAAACTATAAAAACTTTAACAAAACAAGAGGAAGAGAAATTAGATAGAATAGTATGCCCGAGTGTCCCCTCAAGCAAGAAAACTCTAACCCAAGATAGTGGAAGACCATGGTACAGAGGCTATGACACTACGCAAGACTAGAGAACAATGGTTTGATTTTGGAGTATCCTTCTCCTAGAACAGCTGCTTACCAAAGCTAAAGAGTCTCTTCTACCCCTACCAAGAGGAAAGTAGCCACTGAACAATGAGAGTGCATTAGTTAACCCCCTAATTTCTTTTGCTCTTGATTTGTTCAAGTTTTTCTAGTTCATATAGCAAATAATTATTTCAACATTTTCACTGCTCTTAAAATATTTCATGTTCCTTGTCATTAAGTACATTCACATTGGAAGGGAAAAGTGAAATTTTAGCCATATGTGTAGTAAGAAAAATAATTACCCTTTTCTCCTCAAAGGACTTATTCATGTGTATAGGCTATATATATATGGGAGGGCCACTCTTCAAGACTGAATTTTGGCATGTTGATACTACAGGTAGGACCCAAGGAGGATCACGAGTATACTTGATTGATTGAATTCTTTGCCTTTTAAAAGAAATGTCAAGTTTATTGTCGTGACATGCAAGAACTTTGATTATCTTGGCCAACATAATCTCTCAATATTTACAGGATTTTTAGGAACTTAAAGGCGGGATTCTTAGGGGCAGATTTATATTTAGCACCCGTACTTAAGCTTCAATCTGACCAGATCCCAAAATAAAATAAAATTTCCTGACCTTCAAGGAGACTAAATAATGTAAGTTCACAATATATATATATATATATATATATATATATATATATATATATATATATATATATATATATATATATATATATATATAAAGACTAAAGGAATTAATCTTCATTAAAAATAAAATCTATACTAAAAACTCACAAAACTAAAAGATTCTTAATTACTAGTTTCAGCATCCAACTACCCCAACATTGGATGTCTCCCAAACTTCAATTTGGCGACCAACCTTTCTCTTTGCGACGCCACTGCCATCAAATCCAACAGCTACAATTGCTAGCAAACAAATCTATTCAGAAATGGACTTTGCCTTCCAACTCAGATAGTAACAAGTAAAGAATATTAAACGGTATATTCAATTATGATAAGGACTTCCCTCGAATCGTTAAAACCCATGGAATCCAGATGGAACAATCCTAATCCTATTCTTATATTTTTCCCTCCTTAGCATTGTAAATGTTACGGACCCTTTGTATAAGAGAAGTAAATTAGCGTAGTCTAGTATTCTCTACAAAGATAAGAAAAACAGTCTTCATTTATGGTACAGATATGAATTTATAGTGTTCAGACACCAAAAATACAGATAAGTTTTTGGACGAGTAACCGTACCAAGGTTAAGACATGCTAACTACTCATAAAAAAAAGGTTTTTAGTTCTCAGTATTATGAACAACTATGGAAAATTCTCATATTGAAACCATTTAAAATGATAATGTTCTATGCTGAGTGAATATATATTATTTAATCTTCAAATAATAATGAAACTTTGTTCGCAAAATGCCCGAATATTTTTTTATGGGATAATATGTCACTATCCTCTTCACGCAATGACTGAAGGTACCAAGAGTCTGGACTGTCATTAGACCAACGATGTCACCCATAAAGAAGTAAACATCCATAAATATTATTCTGTTTTCATTGTAAAGAATTCTGAGGCCGAAATGTATTTCAGTTCCGTTATTCCGATCTAATACTAATAAAGCCTCAACAAAATTATATAAATGATACAATTATGATAATTTCTTTGCCTGTTTTCGTTTCATCTCTTTCCCAAAAGTTTTTCTCCGTTCCAAGTAACGTATCCAGATTCTTCTCTTATGTCCAATATCAATTATTTCTGTCGTTATTCGAATGTGACTGAAATAACTGAATTCAGTTCTAACTTAGAATTAGTACAATGAAAACATAATATCGTTTATAAATGAGAACTTCTTTATAAGGAGATAGCTGGCATTATGACAACCCAGGCTCTTGCTACAGGCAATGTTCACATAGGAAGGAGAAATGTCGATGTTGAAAATTATTCCATCATAAAAAAAAAAATATTTAATCATTCATAGATTTTCTTAAATCAATTTTTTATATAAATTTATAGATGAAAATAATATATTTTTACATACAGAAATTTATAGGTTTAGATGGTTATAATATGAAAAATTTCCATAATTGTTAGCAATATTTAGATTCCGTAAACTAGTTTTCATCGTTACTCGGCGTAATCCTGGATCAAGTATTTGTTCTTATTTTACAGATCGACTTATCATAGATACTAAATATGAGTAATTGTAAAGGATAATTCCTATTAGTAAATGTCTCTGTCAACATTGATTATAACATTATTCCTTGTTTCCTTTACTCACTGTGCTATATTTCCTTGTTGGAGCCTTTAGACTTATAGCATCTTGCTTTTCCGAGTGGGGTTGTAGCTTAGATAATAATAATAATGAAAGCGTTGTACGTAACCCATTTAAAACATCACAGTAGGAACATTGGGATTAAAAGACTCCTCATTAATAAAATATAATCCAGATTTTGCATCCAAGACCGCAATTCAAAATAACAACATTTGTATCTATAATCAATATTCGATGCTATTCGTAGTCCAAAGGCCTTGGAAGAGATCGCTGGTTCAATCTTATGCTTTTAAAAAGAATTGAAAACACTGTAGACTTATAAATTCCTTTGGGCTAAAAGTGAAGTTTCACCAAGTGTTTAATTGGACAGACGAACGCACAAACAAAACTTTTCAGATGAAAAGAATAATTTTGAATGGAAGTTAAGCTTATGATATTAGGACTTGACTCATGTTAAAAAAAACCATAGAATTCAGGAGAGGATGAAGTCATTCCAATCCTTTCTTCTCTCTGTTTACATAAGAGCGTTTTTATATATAGGCCTAATTAGTCACCAGCTATAACAAACATTCTACGAAGCTTTTGACCGATAGACGAGTGATAGCTATTATTCCCTGGAGGACTTTAGATAGAGATGATAAAAAGGGAAAAGGTAAAAGATAAAGCTAACGAAAAGGGAAAGGCTGGACAACCTTCGATACCCGGAAAGTCTGAGAGGAATTTTAATTCGGAGGCAATCCTTTTGAGCCTTTAATTTATCCCACATTGAAATATTCTGTTAGGATAATTGTTTTTTTTACTTTATTCTTTTCAGTCTTACACTATTTCTCCATTCCTTCCTCCTTTCTTTAATCTTGCTTTCCAAAATCTTCACTTTCAGTAGCAAGTAAAGAAATTAGAGCTTCAGTTGAAGTTATTGAATGGAAAATACCACCAATGTTTAGCGCAGGAATATTGGTATTAAAAGACTTTTCTTTTATAAAATGCGATCTTAATTAACTTGTGTTATCAAGAACATTTATATAAAATATCAACATTTGTATTCATAAACAATATTTGTAGGTTACAATTAGTCCAAAGGGACTAAGAGAAACAATTTGGTTGGGTGGAGTCACATACACATATCAGTGGATTTGTGATCTTGAGCCCAATATCAATTATTTCTATTTCTTTAATTTTATTTGATTGAAATAACGGAATCCAGTTTATCCTAAGAATTCACAACAAAGAAAACATAATATTGTTTAGGGATGTTGTGTTCTTCTTTAGGAATAGGATTTTTGGCCTGATGACATCACAGGCTCTTTGTACCTTCTAAGCCATAACACTAATGACTTATTTGATAAAAAAAATAAAAAAAATCGTTTAAAATTTTCTTGTACCTGTAATTGTAGTTATAATTTAGATGTTCTTGATATTTCAAGAACATCATAATTGATAATTATCAACTCTTATCAAATATTATAAATATATCAAATAAATGAATAAACTTTGCATAAAATATTGAAGCTTGTTGATATGGAAAAGATTTTCCGATCAGTAATGGCAGTGATGTCTGCAGAGGCCTGGATAACCTAAAGTTAAGAGGCTCGGGTTTCCGAGAGTCCTGCTTCGGGTCAAGCCCTAAGAAATCGACTCCGTTGAGGATCCTTCCTCTTGGGTGTCTTCCGATTCAGGACTACCTCTCGGTTTGGGGTTCCGAGACAGGACAGGATAGAAAGAGAGTATCCTGTCACTGACGTCCCCCGGTTATCCAGCTAAACAGCAACAGGCTTTCTTTGGTCTGATGTTGAATTCTCTCTCTCTCTCTCTCTCTCTCTCTCTCTCTCTCTCTCTCTCTCTCTCTCTCTCTCTCTCTCTCTCTCTCTCTCTTTTCCCATCATCAACTCTTTCTTATCCTTTTTCTTCTCCTCTACCTCATTATCACCATAATGCATGTAGACTCATTATCATTAACTATAGTAATAGTCGTGTTACCAGAGTAAATTTCTAATAAACAAATGCTATAAAAAATAAATTGTTAAGTTTGAAATCTGTGAATATAATCAACAGTCAATTACGCCACAGGAATGAAAACAAATATTTTAACTATTTATTTTTTAACAGCTCTTCAATTATTAATTCGCAAATGGCCGCCCTTTTGTACTGTTCAATTGAATTCTTATCATAGTGAACTAATCAACTCGCTTGAATTTCTCTCTCTCTCTCTCTCTCTCTCTCTCTCTCTCTCTCTCTCTCTCTCTCTCTCTTTCTCTCTCATCATCATCATCATCATCATCATCATCTCCCCCTACTCATATTGACACAAAAGGCCATGATTAGATTTCGCCAGTAGTCTCTATCTCGTACTTTTAATTCAATACTTCTCCATGCATCATCTCCTATATCATGCTTCATAGTAATCAGCCATGTAGGGCTGGGTCTTCCAACTCTTCTAGTGCCTTGTGGAGTCCAGTTAAACGTTTGGTGAACTAATCATCAATGTATTTCTTCGTAAATTGAAAAGTCTTTTTCGGTAAAAAAAATATCGATCATCTACTTTAATAGTAAAATTGACAATTAATAAATTTGCAGTTTATTTTTGTAAGTTTTGCACGAGACAAAATTTGGCTACAGGAAAAACTTCTTTGAGTAACCAGCAGCTACTGTATAGCCCTCTTTGGTCCTAGCTTGGGTGGAGTGGGGACTTGGGCGCTGATCATATATATACGCGTATATATGATCACTCTCTAGGGCACTGTCCTGCTCGATAGGGCAATGTTACTGTCCCTTGCCTCTGCCATTCATGAGTGACCTTTAAACCCTGGTTAATTGGTCTAGAGTTTCCCTGGCAGGATGAGACTGACCCTAAATCCTTAGACGGAGTTCTTGATAAATACTGCAATCCCAAATTTGGTTGCATCACTCGTGCAATGAAGATGTCTTTCAGACATCCTATTTATATGGTTATTCATTTCGTGGACATTTACAATGTAAATGAATAGCATAGGAAACTCTCTCTCTCTCTCTCTCTCTCTCTCTCTCTCTCTCTCTCTCTCTCTCTCTCTCTCTCTCTCTCTCTCTCTCTCTCTCT
This sequence comes from Palaemon carinicauda, assembly GCF_036898095.1. NCBI lineage: Eukaryota > Metazoa > Arthropoda > Malacostraca > Decapoda > Palaemonidae > Palaemon > Palaemon carinicauda. The sequence goes on along the minus strand of NC_090741.1, from coordinate 33,641,422 downwards.
CTCTTCTTCTTCTTCTTCTTCTTCTTCTTCTTCTTCTTGTTTTCCCACTTTTATGTGGGGTCGATGTTTCTGGCCAGCTTTCTCCATCTACCTCTGTCCCACACTTCATCACCGGTTAATCCCTTTGATCGAAGGTCATCCTTGATAAAGTCATCCACTTTCACTTTGGTCTCTCCCTCTCATTCCCTGTACCTCCATTTCCATCACCCTCCTCCCGATATACTGTTCATCTCTTCTCATGACATGACCATACCACCTCAGTCTACTTTCTTGGATCTTATCTGATAATTTTCTAACCCCTGTGGTATCCCTAATTACCTCATTCCGTATCTTATCTCTTCTTGTCACCCCACACACCCATCTCAACATTCTCATCTCTGCCACATCCAACTTCTTCTCTTCTATCTTCTTAATTGCCCACGTCTTCGCTCCATACATCATTGCCAGTCTCAAAATTGTCCTGTGTAATTCACCTTTCAACTTAACCCCTATTTTCCTGTCACATTGTACTCCATGCACTTTTTTACAATTCTTCCATCCTGCTTGTATTCTGTGGTTTATTTTTGCCCCCATTTTCACCATCCTCTACAACTGTTGATCCTAAATACCTGAAATTTTCAACTCTTTTCAATCTCTCCTTG
>NC_090741.1:33633281-33635781 GCF_036898095.1 Palaemon carinicauda | reverse complement strand
TATTATTATTATTATTATTATTATTATTATTATTATTATTATTATGCTACAACCCTAGTTGGTAAAGGAGGATACTATTAACACATAGGCTCCGACATGGAAAAATAGCCCAGTGAGGAAAGGAGATAAGTAAACTATATGAGAACTAATGGACAATTGAAATGAAATGTTTTAAGAACATTACCAACATTAAAGCATAAATATACAACTTAAACTATAAAAAGAATTATGCCATCCTGTTCAGCATAAAAACATTTGCTGCAAGTTTGAACTTTTGAAGTTCTACCGATTCAACTTTTGTGGATAGTTAATGTGGCACTCTTCCTTATTTCTTCATCTTTGGCTTTGGTCTATAGGATTTTATCTTTTAATTGGCCTATTTAAATTGTCTATAAATATTTGAATCAGTTGGGATTTCCTCTGCTCCTTTCTCATTCCGAGCAAGTTGCACAGAAGAAAATCAGCCCGTCGATTTTAGGGACAAAAAGGTTTATACAATTAGTTATCTCATATGTAAATATTTAAATCCCCAAGTAAATAATATATTATTTTGATAAATGTATAATCAATAATAATTTTGGAAAAAAAGGAAAGTTATAAGAGTTTTTAAAATAAAAATTACATAAAGATTTCGAATATCGATATATTATGAAATTATTTCGATCAGTACTGTGCAAGCACGTTAAAGTTTACCAGTCATTCCCTAGTCTGCTCCTGATTCTATTTTTGGTGTAAAAACCAAATTACATTATTCATCATTGACAAATCTAATCGAAAAGTCTTAGCAATAGATTTCATACAACTGGGCGTACGCCCTCCACACAGCCTTTAATGTTATCTATGGGGTTGAAAGAACAGTCTTTACTATCTCTCTCTTGATGAGTTTTAAGAGTAATTATTTCATCCAATTTTGCCGTGAAATCGGACATTTTATTTGATGTTCCGGTGGCTGGTAGTACGAGAGCGATCCCAAACCTACTAAACGTGTGCTAAGTGCTGTTTCATTCACCAATCGCCTTCCCATAAGAGGAATCAGTCATCCAATTTTCAATGTAGATTTATGGGGGAAATTATCTATTTTCGTTAACCTGCAACATTTGATTCTTGAATAGTTTTATTCTCTGTATTGGACTGATTTTATCATTATTTATGTAACGCCTTTTTCAATCAGTGTGATGATGTAGCTAATTTAATTAGAAAAAAAAAAAAACGAAATCTCATATCTCTTATAGACGGTGGAAGTTAGTATAAGATATTGACGCTTTGGATAATAATAATAATAATAATAATAATAATAATAATAATAATAATAATAATAATAATAATAATTTGTTTTCGACATTCGTTAATTTCTCACGAAAAGAAATAAATTAACAACAGCTTCTATAAAACTAAAAAACTGACAACTTACAAATCTCTTTTTTTTATTTCTTTCTTTTTATTGGAGGCAGAATCCGAAAACTATGTCGGTATAAAACAGATTTTCTAGCTAATCTCGTTTCTTTCTTTACATCTAGTTTAAAGTAAAAAAAAAAAGTTGAGAGAGAGAGAGAGAGAGAGAGAGAGAGAGAGAGAGAGAGAGAGAGAGAGAGAGATGAAAAGCATAGAAATAAAACTATAAATTTATGCGAGAGAGAGAGAGAGAGAGAGAGAGAGAGAGAGAGAGAGAGAGAGAGAGAGAGAGATTAAAACTAAAACTACAAATTTATGAGAGAGAGAGAGAGAGAGAGAGAGAGAGAGAGAGAGAGAGAGAGAGAGAGAGAGAGAGAGAGAGAGAGAGAGTCTCCCATACAAATACAGAAGTTTCTTCTTCTTCTTCTTGATTAAATCTTACAAAAAGGCCAGCTGATAAAATCACATGTTTTACCCAAAGAGATTTCCTCTTATTCAAAGAAATCCTCCGAGAGGAAAACATTTGCGAAGAACTCTACCTTTTTATCTCTTCTTCAACAGAATTCTACAGATTAATCATCTGATAAAATCAGCTATTTGATGAAAATCAGCACGACTCCTTGTCCAAATTAGATCACACAGGATATGCTGATAAAATCAAGATAGCTTACAAAGAGCAGTAGGTTTCTAGGTTTTCATAACGATATTTACAGGTCGTTTCTCCTTTAAACGACAAAAAAAGGGATTAAATAAAAGCTACTGAAGAGTAACGCAATTCTTTTTATATATTCTATAAAGGATTTAGATTCACGTACACATGTTAAACTAATAGGCCTACACGAGGGCGTAAATTTTTAAAAGGTTTAAATGCTACTCATGAATAGGAGAGGCAAAGGACATGGACATTGCCCTATCAAGCAGGAAAATGCCCAAGGGACTGACATATGACCAGCGCCAAAGCCTTCTCTCAACCGAAGCTAGGACCAGGGAAGACCAGGCAATGGCTGCTAATAACTCAGCAGACAGACCTATGGGCTCCCCCAAACCCTCATTCTTAGCTCACAATGATGATAAGGTTGCAGCAACCGAAGGAACCAACAAGTTTGAT